>NW_019947140.1:0-10000 GCF_002910315.2 Salvelinus sp. IW2-2015 | reverse complement strand
TCTGTGAGTGATTGAACAGATGAGGGGTCTGGTTGTCAAGGCTCTGTGGTAAAACCTGGTGTCTCTGCGCTCAACACAAAGGCATTGACTTTAACAAACAAAGCAGCCGCAGTTGGAGCTTTGTCTTGGAGTGACGTGTTGTGTGAGGTGTGTGTGTAGGTGTGTGTGTGAAGGTGTGGTGTGAAGGTGTGTGTGTGAGTGTGTGTGAGGTGTGTTGTGAAGGTCTGTTGTGTGAAGGTGTTGTGTGAAGGTGTGTGTGATTAGGGTGTGTTGTGAAGTGTGGTGTGTGAAGAGCGTGTGTGTGAAAGTGTGTGCTGTGGAAGGTGTGTGTGTGAAGGGTCGTGCTGTGTGCGTGTATGTCTGACAGTGGCTCATTAGCACCAGACAGACAGACAGACTGACAGCAGACTGACAGACTGACAGACAGACAAACCCCCCCCCCCCCCCCTCCACCACCACACACGCCTACTCAGGAGAAACCCTCACCAAAAATGGGACCATCCTTCATGTGAGAAGAGGTAGTAATGGACCATCCTCATGTCAGAAAGAGAGTTAATGGACCATCCTTCATGTCAAAGAAGAGGTAGTTAATGGACCATCCTTCATGTTAGAGAGAAAGAGTAGTAATGGGACCATCCTTCATTTAGAGGAAATAGTTAACGGACCATCCTTCCATGTTGAGAAGAAGAGGTAGTTAATGGGACCATCTTCATTGTCAGAGAAAAGTAGTAATGGACCATCCTTTATGTTAGAGAGAAAGAGTAGTTAATGCGGACCATCCTTCATGTTAGAGGGAAGAGTAGTTAATGGACCATCCTTCATGTTCAGAGAGAAGAAGGTAGTTAATGGGACCATCCTTCATGTTGAGGAGCAAGAGTAGGTAATGGGACCATCCTTCATGTTAGAGAGAAGAGGTAGTTAATCGGACCATCCTTCATTGGAGAGAAGAGGTAGTTAATGGGACCATCCTTCATGTCAGAGAGAAGAGGTAGGTAATGGACCATCCTTCATGTTAGATAGAAGAGTAGTAATGGGACCATCCTTCATGTCTAGGAGGAAGAGGTAGTAATGGGACCATCCTTCATGTCAGAGAGAAGAGGTAGTTAATGGGACCATCCTTCATGTATGGAGAAGAGTAGTTAATGGACCATCCTTCATGTTAGAGAGAAGAGGTAGTTAATGGAACCATCCTTCATGTTAGAGAGAAGAGGTTAGGTAATGGGGACCATCCTTCATGTTAGAGAGAAGAGTAGTTAATGGACCATCCTTCATGTTAGAGAGAAGAGGTAGTTAATGGGACCGATCCCTTCATTTAGAGAAGAGAAGAGTAGTTAATGGAAACCATCCTTCGGTGTTAGAGAGAAGAAGTATTTTTTTTAAAAAATGGGACCCATTCCTTCATGTTAGAGAGAAGAGGTAGTAATGAACCATCCTTCTGTTTAGAGAGAAGAGTGCTAATGTTTAATGGGGACCATCCTTCACTGTCTACTGCAGTGCAAGTAGAATGTTTACGTTACTACTCCAGCAGTGCAGTTAGAATGTTTACGTTACTAGCTCAGCATTGAAGTGAAATGTCTAGCAAATACAATACAAAATAATTCTAAATTAAATCAGAAATATAGACATCTGTGGCATGGTATTGGGTGCCACAACTGAAACATTTTCTCTCTCTTTAGACTTTACCGTGAAATACTTACTTACAAGGCCTTAACCAACAGTGAAGTTCAATAAGAAGAAAATATTTACCAAGTAGACTAAAATAAAAAGTAATAATTAAAAGTAACACAATAAGAATAACAATAACGAGGCTATATACAGGGGGCACCGGTACAGAGTCAGTGTGCAGGGGTACAGGTTAGTTGAGGTAATCTGTACATGTAGGTGGGGGCGAAGTGACTATGCATAGGTAACAAACAAACAGCGAGTAGCAGCAGTGAGGGGTGTCAATGTAAATTGTCCGGTGGCGATTTTATGAATTGTTCAGCAGTCTTATGGCTTGGGGGTAGAAGCTGTTGAGGAGCCTTTTGTTCCTAGACTTGGCGCTCCGGGTACCGCTTGTTGTGCGGGAGCAGAGAAAACAGTCTATAACTTGGGTGACTGGAGTCTGACAATTTTATGGGCTTTCCTCTGATACCGCCTAATATATATGTCCTGGATGGCAGGAAGCTTGGCCCCAGTGATGTACTGGGCCGTTCACACTACCCTCTGTAGCGCCTTACGGTCGGAGGCTGAGTAGTTGCCATACCAGGCGGTGATGCAACCCGTCAGAAGGCTCTCGATGGTGCAGCTGTAGAACCTTTTGAGGATCTGAGGACCCATGCCAAATCTTTTCAGTCTCCTGAGGGGAAAAAGGTTTTGTCGTGCCCTMTTCACRACTGTCTTGKTRTGTTTGGACCATGATAGTTCGTTGGTGATGTGGACACCAAGGAACTTGAAACTCTCGACCTGCTCCACTACAGCCAAGGCGATGTTAATGGGGGTCTGTTCGGCCTGCCTTTTCCTGTAGTCCACGATCAGCTCCTTAGTCTTGCTCACATTGAGGGAGAGGTTGATATCCAGTGTGACCAACTGTCAAGTGTCTTACCTTCAGCGGCTTTGTGAATGTTGACCTGTCTAAAGGGTTTGTTCACATCGGCTACCGAGAGCGGTATCACACAGTCATCCAGAACAGCTGGTGCTCTCGTGCATGCTTCAGTGTGGGCCAGTTCTCTAACCTCCTCCCAGTTCTCTAACCTCCTCCCTATAGGCCGTCTCATCGTTGTCGGTGATCAGGCCTACCACTGTTTTGTCATCAGCAAACTTAATGATGATGTTGGAGTCGTGTTTGGCCACACAGTCGTTGGTGAACAGGGAGTACAGGAGGGGACTAAGTACACACCCCTGAGGGGCCCCTGTGTTAAGGATCAGCGTGGCAGACGTGTTGTTGCCTACCCTTACCACCTGGGGGGCGGCCCGTTGGGAAGTCCAGGATCCAGTTGCAGAGGGAGGTGTTTAGTCCCAGGATCTTTAGCTTAGTGATGAGCTTCTTTGGCACTATGGTGTTGAACGCTGAGTTGTAGTCAATGAACAGCATTCTCACATAGGTGTTCCTTTTGTCCAGGTGAGAAAGGGCAGTGTGGAGTGCAGTGGAGATTGCGTCATCTGTGGATCTGTTGGGGCGGTATGCGAATTGGAGTGGGTCTATGGTGTCCAGGAGGATGCTGTTGATGTGAGCCATGACCAGCCTTTTGAAGTGGGTTGGGCTGGGTCAGGATAGGCTGGGTCAGGTTGGGGTTGGGCTGGGTCAGGATGGGCTGGGTCAGGATAGGCTGGGGTCAGGTTTGGGCTGGGTCAGTTGGGCTGGGTCAGGTAGGCTGGGTTCAGGTTGGGTGGGCTCAGGATGGCTGGTCAGGTTGGGCTTGTGGTTCAGGTTGGGGTTGGGTCAGGAAATGAACTGGGTAGGTTGGGCTGGTAAGGTTTGGGCTGGGGTCAGGTTGGGGTCTGGGTTCAGGTATGGATCATCAGAGCTGGGTCAGGTTGGGCTTGGGGTGGGGTCAGGTTGGGCTGGGTCAGGATAGGCTGGGTCAGGTTGGGCTGGGTCAGGATAGGCTGGGTCAGGTTGGGCTGGGTCAGGTTGGGCTGGGTCAGGATAGGCCCGTGGGTTCACGGTTGGGCTGGGTCAGGATAGGCTGGGTTTCAGGTTGGGCTGGGTCAGGTTGGGTGTGGGTCAGGATAGGCTGGGTCAAGGTTGGGCTGGGTCAGGATACGGCTGCGGTCAGGTTTGGGCTGGGTCAGGTTGGGCTGGGTCAGGATAGGCTGGGTCCAGGTTGGAACTTGGGTCAGGTTGGGCTGGGTAGGTTGGGCTGGGTCAGGATATGGCTTGGGTCAGGTTGGGCTTGGGGTCAGGATAGGCTGGGTCAGGTTGGTGCTGGGGTCCAGGATAGGCCTGGGTCAGGTTGGGCCTGGGTCGGTTGGGCGGGTCAGGATAGGCTGGGGTCAAGGTGGACTGGGTCAGATTTGGCTGGGTCAGGTTGGGCTGGGGTCAGGATAGGCTGGGTCAGGTTGGGCTGGGGTAGGTGGCTGGGTCAGGTTGGGCTGGGTTCGGGTTGGGCTGGGTCAGGATAGGCTGCAGGTCAGGTTGGTGGTGTCACGGTTGGGGGCCTGGGTAGGTTGGGTGGGTCAGGTTGGGGTTGGGTCGGTTGCTGGGTCAAGGTTGGGCGTCATGGGTGGTAGGTTGGGGTTGGCGGGTCGTCAGGGTTGGTGTTGGGTTATCGGTTGGGCTTGGGTGTCGGTTGGCGGTAGGTGGCTGGGTCAGGTTGGTGGTTGGGCCTGGGTACGGTCGGGCTGGGTCAGGTTGGGTTGGGTGGTTTGGAGGTTGGGTTTGGGTCAGGTTGGGTGGGTGGTGCCTGGGTCAGGCTTGGCTGGGTGCGGTAGGTGTGGGTCGTGGGTGGTCGAGGTTGGGCTGGGTCAGGTTGGGTTCTGGGTGGAAGGTGGGCTGGTTGGATCAGGTAATGGGCTGGGTCCGAGATAGTGGGTCGTGGCTGGGCAGGATAGGCGTGGTTGCTAGGTTCAGGTGCTGGCGGGCTGGTGTTTGGGTTGCTGGTAGGTTGGTGGTCAGGTTGGCGCTGGTCAGGATGTTGGGCTGGGTCAGGATAGGCTGGGTCAGGTTGGGTCTGGGTTCAGGTTGGGCTGGGTCCAGGTTGGGATGGAGGCCTGGGTCAGGTTGGCTGGGTCTTCAGGATTGGGCTGGGTCAGGATAAGGGTCAGGTTGGGGGTCAGGTTGGGCTGGGTCCAGGATAGGTTGGGGTCAGGTTGGGCTTGGGTCAGGTTGGGATCAGGTTTGGGCTGGGTCAGGGTTGGGGCTGGGTCAGGTTTGGGTTGGGTTGGGCTGGGTCAGGTTGGCTGGTCAGGTTTTGGGCTGGGTCAGGATTTAGGCTGGGTCAGGTTGGGCTGGGGTCAGGTAGGCTGGGTCAGGTTGGGCTGGGTAGGTGGCTGGTCAGGTTGGGCTGGGTCAGGTTTGGGCTGGTCAGGATAGGCTGGGTGGGTCCAGGTTGGGTTGGGTCAGGAAGGCTGGTTCAGGCTTGGGCGTGGGGTCAGGTTGGGTGGGCCAGGTGAGGCTGGGTCAGGTTTGGGCTTGGGTCAGGTTTGGTGCTGGGTCAGTTATGGGCTGGGTCAGGTCTGGTATGGGTCAGGTTGGGCTGGGTCAGGTTTGGGTTTGGGTCAGGTTTGGTTGGGTCAGGTTGGGGTCTGGGTCAAGGTGGTTGGTCAGGTTGGGCTGGTCAGGTTGGGTTGGAGTCAGGTATGGGAGCTGGGTCGTATGGTTGGGTCAGGTTGGGCGGGGTAGGTTATGGCTGAGGTCAGGTTGGGTCTGCGTAGTGGTTCAGGTGTTGGGTTGGGTCAGGTTGGGGTTGGGCATGTGGTAGGTTGGGCTGTCAGGTTGGGCTGGGTCCAGGTTGCTGTCAGTTGGGCTGGGTATGGGTCATTGGGCTGGGTCAGGTTGGGTGGGTCAGGTTGGGGTGGGTTCAGGTTGGGGTTGGGCTGGTCGTCAGGTTGGGCTGGGTCAGGTTGGGCTGGGTCAGGTGTGGTGGAAGTGGGTTGGGTTGGGTTGTTGTGTTTTGTAAGGTTAAAAGTAGACGAGTGACGTAAATGTTCTGTTTTTAATCAGCAGTCTGGGAAACTCACTGACAGGGGAGGGAGGGCCCTAGCTTATGTACAAATGTTATACAACTCAGCATGCTATTCCAGTGGATAATAGAGTGTGAGAGAGGGTTAAATATGTACCTCAGGACAGCTGAGACTGAATCACACCTGACAGCTCAGTCCTCACGTCTCCTCCACTCTTCATCCTTCTCTCTTCACCCCTCTGTTTTGTGATTAGAGGTGAAGGGGAGCTGGGCAGGGCAGTTGCAGGAGAAGGAATTTGGTTGCCGTGAGAATATTTCTGAGAATGTAGGGTCACCATCACTCAGCCTTCAGCCAGGAGGAGGAGGAGGAGAGGATGAGGAGTAGGAGGAGAGGATGAGGAGAGGATGAGGAGAGGATGAGGAGGACAGGAGGAGTAGGATGAGGAGGAAGAGGAGGAAGAGGAGGATGAGAGGAGGATGAGAGGAGGATGAGAGGAGGATGAGGGTAGAGAGAAGGAGGAGCGGAGGAGTAGGAGGAGGGTAGAGAGAAGGAGGAGAGGAGTCTGAAAGTGGAGAGGAGGTGAGGATGACAAGAGGAGTAGAACGTGGCTGTAAATGTAGGGGTAGAGAGGGGAGGGGAGGGGAGAGGGGGAAAGGGTATTTGGGAGGGCAGGGGATAGAGTAGACGGGGTGCAGCGAGAGAGGAGAAGGAAGGCGGTGGGAAGTTCCTCTAAGGTTAGAGGTCACTAAGGGAGGAAGGGAGGTTTCTGTTTTCCTCTCTGGGTCCACGCGAGGTACCGATCACATTGAGTTAGCCTTGCCGACCACAGAGTTATGACAGCCAGGCTTACACTGGTAATAGAAGACACACAGTACCCAGGCTGTGGACATGGAGCAGCCAGCCAGATAAAGTATAGCTTATTTAACATTGAGCTATAAAGTCGTATAGTGGTGTACCTCTTCTGTTCCTCTCCTAGAGGAATCTGATCTGACTTCAAACACAACTATTACTGAGATTTACTGCTGGACAGATACAAGGTGACTGCTGTCTCTCTCTCTCTCTCTATCTCTCTCCCTCTCTCTCTCTCTCTCTCTCTCTCTCTCTCTCTCTCTCTCTCTCTCTTCTCTTCTTCTCTCCGTCTCTCTCTCTCTCTCTTCTCTCTCTCTCTCTTCTCTGTGTTCTCTCCTCCTCTGCTCTGTCTCGTCCGTCTCTCTCTCCTGCTCCGTCTCTCGCGTGTATTTCAGTCTCCGTTAGGAGTACCTTAATCCGGCCGTAGACTCCCCTGTAGACTTCCCCCATAGAACTTCCCCCCATAGACATCCCCGATAACTCCCGACTCCCTGCTCCAATAGATTCTCCCCCGTAGACTTCGCCCATAGACTCCGCCCGTTTAGACTCCCGCCGTAAATTCCATAGACTCCCCCGATAGACTCCCCCGTAGACCCGGCCATAGACTCCCCCTTAGCTTCCCCCCAGGTAGAATCCCACATAGACTCCCCCATGACCTACCCCCGTAGCTCCCCCTACGTCGCCATAACTGCCCCGCCCCTAGACTCCTGCCATGATCTTCCCCCTCATAACTGTACTCCCCGCTAGACGTCGCCCCAGTAGACTCCGCCCGTTACTCCCCTAGACTCTCCCCATAAGACTCCCCCAGTAGACTTGCCCTCCCTGTAGACTCCCCATAGACTCCCGCCCTTGGAGACCCCCCCGTAGACTGCCCCCGTAAGCTCCCTTCCAATAGACTCCCCCGATACTTCACCCGTAGACCCCCCAAGATTAGACTCCCCACGTAGAGATCCCCATAGAACTCCCCCGATAGGACTCCCCCAAGTTCAAAAGACTCCCTCCCGAAGACTCCCCCTGTAGACTCCCCTAGAGTCCCGATAACTCCCCCATAGATCTCCCCATAGATCTCGTCCATAGACTCCCCCGTAGACTGCCCCCGTTAGACTCCCCATAGACTCCCCGTCCATAGACTCCTACACTACGTAGACTTCCCGCCATAGACTCCCCCATAGAACTCCCCCCGCTAGGGACTCCCCCCGTAGATCTCCCCCGTAGATCCCCCCGTAGACTCCCGTAGATCCCCCCGTAGACTCCCCATAGACTCCCCGTAGATCTCCCCATAGACTTCCCCCATTAGACTACCGCCGTAGACTCCCCCCGTATAGACTCCCCCCGTCTAGACTCCCGTAGACTCCCGTAGAACTCCACCCGTAATACTCCCCCCATTAGACTCCCCGCATAGACTTCCCCCCCATAGACTCCCCCTAGAGACTCCCCCGTAGACTCCCCCGTAGACTCCCCCCGTAGACTCCCCGCGTGACTCCCCCGTAGACTCCCCCGCGTAGACTCCCCCATGAGACTCCCCCGTAGACTCCCCCAAGTTCCCCCGTAGACTCCCCCATAGACTCCCCCGCTAGACTCCCCCCCTGCTAGACTCCCCCGTTATGACTCCCCGATAGGACTCCCCGTAGAGTCCCCCATAGACTCCCTAGACTCCCCCCGTCCGTAGACTCGTCCCCCGTAGACTCCCGTAGACCCTCCCCCCATAGACCCCCCATAGACTCCCCTAGATCCCCCTAGATCCCATAGACTCCCCATCAGACTAGCCCCATAGACTCCCCCACTCATAGCACTCCCCCATAGACGACTCCCCCTGCTATAGCATATGGTCTGATTAGTATTTAGTTTCCATAACCACAAAGCCATGTTTCATCACAATATATCAGGAGTATCGTAACCTCTCGATCCTTTTCCTTCCCTCTGCACCCGCCACTCTACCCCTCCATACTCCTCTCTGTCCCTCCTCTCTCTTGTCCCCTCCTCTCTTCTGCTCCTCTCTCTGTCCCTTCTCTCTCCCTGTCCCCTCTCTCTGTCCCTCCTCTGTCTGTACTCTCCTCTCTCTGTAACTCTCCTTTCCTGTTCCTCCTCTCCCTGTCCCTTCTCTGCTCTGTCCCTTCTCACCCTGTCCCCTTCCTCTCCCTGTCCCCTCCCTCTCCCTGTCCCTCCTCTCCTGTCCCCCTCTCTCTGTCCCCTTCTTTTCTGTCCCCTCCTCTGCCCTGTCCCTCCTCTCGCCTGTCCCCTCCTCTCCCTGTCCTCCTCTCCCTGTCCCTCCTCTCTCTGTCCCCTTCTTTCTCTGTCCTCCTCTCTCTGTCCCTCCTCTCCCTGCCCCCTCCTCCCCTGCCCTCTCCCCTTCCTCCTCTCCCTGTCCTCCTCCCCTCGTCCCTCTCTCTCTGTCCCTTCTTTCTCTGCCCCTCCTCACCTGTCCTCCTCACCCTGTCCCCTCCTCCCTGTCCCCTCCTCACTCCTGCCCCTCCTCCCTCTGTCCCCTCTGAGCCAAAGGAAGCAGACAATGTTTCAGCTCAGTGGACAATATCCTGCTGCTTAATTTGTCATTGGTGGAAAGATCTGGAGCATAGTAAAGGTCTGGCTTGCCTGAGCAGAGAGTACTGTATCACCAAGTTTCAGAACCAGTGTCCGTAGGCCTAGTTTTATACAGACTACAGTTACAGCAGAGAGAGAGAGAGAGGAGAGAGAGAGAAAGAGAGAGACGAGAGTAGAGAGAGAGAGAGAAAGAGAGAGGAGGGGGAGAGAGAGAGAGAGGGGAGAGAGAGAGAGTAGAGAGAGAGAGAGAGAGGAGAGGAAAAGAGAGAGGGGGGGAGAGACGAGAGAGACGTGATGAGAGAGAGAGGAGAGGAGAGAGAGAGAGAGAGAGAGGAGAGAGGAGAGAGAGAGAGAGAGAGCAGACGAGACAGAGAGAGAAGAGAGAGAGAGGTGGTCCCTTCTCTCTCTAGTTCTCAACTGTTAACAGACGTTTATTGATGGGTGCTAAAAGGAACAGGTTGGCAAGGTGTCGAGTGTAAGATGTAGAATGCATAACAAACACCTACACACGACATTTTTTGCCAAGCTGTACGTGTATCAGATGGGGGAGAGAGTGGCCTGGTCAATGCAGTGATGTGAGCCATGGCAGTAGTAGCAGCTGTGGATGTTCATGGTTTTAAATCACATAATGCTGCCCTCCCTCCCTCCTCCCTCCCCCCTCCCTCCTCCCTCCCTTCCCTCGCCTCCTCCCTGCCCTCCCTCTCCCTCCCTGCCCTCCCCTCCCTCCCTCATCCCTCCGGACCGAAATGAACACTAAATCACCGGACTGAGACTGCAGTGCGCTTAACTTTTAAGGGGGGAGGAGGGGGAAGGAGGACCCTCTCACCCCTCACGCCTCCCTCTACAAGTCCTGGCTCATCCTCTCCACTCCTCGCGCTCTCCTCTCACACTCCCTTCCTCTCCCATTCCTCCCCTCAAGCGCAACTCGTCCTGCCCTCCCCTCACCTCCCCTCCCTCCCTCCCTCACCTACTGTCCAATCTCATCTCCTTCGAATCCTCATCTACA
>NW_019947139.1:53874-59864 GCF_002910315.2 Salvelinus sp. IW2-2015 | reverse complement strand
CTGATCTCAAAAAGATGTCTAGTACTTCAGCGAATTCAAAACCTGCTAAAGTATGCTCGTTTCCCCTTGCCTATTCTACAATAGAGGTTCTTGCGTTAATTAGAGACCCAAAATAGCGTAAACAATTTCTCGCCTCATAATAATAGGAGTAATTGGTCCACATAAAGCCTAATGGAGGTCGAGTTGTTGTTGTCTCTGGCATATTTTATTGTTGTTCTGTTTCCCACCGTAAATACCCTTACGTGTCAGAGGAGTATGGCTTCGCGCAGCGCGTAAGAACTCGCGAGCCACAACTTCTCTGCTTCTTCACTCGTAGTGGCTTGAAGCTGGCATGGAATGTAGAGTGTGGACTGTGAAGAATTCGAAACTGTGGGAGTAAAGACTGGGAGGGATTACCATTCGACGGCATCCAAGCACGCAAATCCACTCTTCTCTGCGGGCTCTTCGCGTGGCTCTGGGTTGTGCGACGCCTTCGAGCTTTGTTATGCCATAGAATAAAGTTATCAGAAAAATAGAAGGAATTTCCTTCGATACTCTGAGACTCTTGAGAACATTCTATTGTTGTCTTCTCAAGTTTCTATATCTTACTTCTTTTGGAGAGTTGGGAGAGGAGAAAATAGTAATAAATTGTTTCGCGGGTGTAGTTATATCTCCGTCAAGGCACAGAAATTTTTCAATAATAAGAACGCGAATAATAATTACTGACGACAGCCTGCACAAATTAAATGTATGTCTTTGCTCCATAACGTGGGACCCATTTTCATCCCACTACCACATGAAGAAGTAAAAAAGGGAAATCACTAGAAAATAAACGTACAAACAGCGACATACTTTGTGCGGGTCTCAGAAACGTTTTGCGATGCATAAGGCTTTCCCAGCTTCGCACATCAGTTGGGTGAATTTTTGGCCCATTCCATCTCTGAACAGATCTTGGTGTATAAAATTGCGAGTCAGGTGCATGCATAGGATACTCCTTCGCTCAAGCAAAATAAAGCTCAGATCTCTTCAGCCGACATAAATTTTCGTATAGGCACTGTGATGGTTCGAGGGGTGTCTGTTGATGATGGCCTATCTGCCACTCCCAATGTCGTGTTGACCTGGACTGTGTTGGATGTGTCCATAGGGTAATGCTCATTGTTATGGGTACTCAAGCAACCATTTGGAAAAAAAAATCATGCATTGGGGTCATGTCCATTTGAAGAACCCATTTGCCGAGCCCAAGCTTTAACTTCCCTAGACTGACGTCTTGAGATGTTGCTTCACATATTCTCAAAGGTATGGTAAAGAACAAATACTAATTTACCTGAAAAAACGCAGGTCCAGCCTCTTCGTAACCATTTTGTTTTTCTGCCTTCACATGACACCATCTATTTTGTGAAGTGCACCAGTACCATTAACACCTTCTCTGCAGTCAAAGCACCACCCAACCAACACATAAAAGGTTAATAATGTATGACACCCATATTGTAACAACCCTGATAAGCCCGGGACACCACAAGCTACACCCGTGCTTCTCTATGCACGGTTGGTAGGGATCATATTAGAAATAGAGCTACATCATTAATAGTCCCCACGGTACTTGCACAAAGGCGAATTCCTCCCCTTTTCCTTCCAAATCGGAAATGGACGGAATGAGATCATATGAGTAATAGAGCCCCAAGCAGAGATCCTTCTATAATGTTAGGGTTTGCACTCAGAACCAGAGGACATTTCTGTTTTTCTCCAGAAAACAATGTATTTGATTCCTTGGTCCCCCTGTCCAATATTAAAGTGCATGATTAGGGGGGGCATAAGGTCTTTGTCAAACTTTTCAATCTTGGTTTCAAAAAGTCCAATGTCGTTTATTTAATATGAGTGGTTTTGTGGAGCCGAAGCAGAGATGGCTGCTTCAAACTTGCTGAAGTTGCAATGTGCCACAGCGCTTTCAGGTTATGTCGACATAGGACAATATACCTGTTACTGTGGACAAGTAGGTACGTTGGTGAGATGTGTTTCCTACAGCATACTTCCACAAAAGGTACCTTTGCTGTGTACATGGGATTACGAATTTGCAAGCATTTATTCTCGCACAAACATAACGTACGTATTCCGACCTCACACTTAGGAGAACAACCAGAACGCGAGCTCGTCTGACATCACCAGCTCGGCGAGGCCCCGGTATGGTGCGGCTGAGCGTGGCTCCCATGTGTTTACTTCCGTGCTATTGTTTGTAAGAAACGACACGCGATGTTTTGCTCAGTACAGCCGACCGAATCTTGGTATGTGTGTGTCCAGAGCACCTACTACTTCCATCAAACCTCCAACACAAAGCATGGACCTGGCTACGCAGGTGCTTACAGGATCGTAGTGGCGTATAAATGCGGTTTGTGTTCTTCCAATCGGAATGAGTATAAGCGACGTCAAGGATGTGGAGGGGGCCTGTATCAGTCTGTGATTTTTTGTATTGCTGGGGAGGTTCTTCGTCTGAGTCGTTTCGTAGGTCCACCAATTTTTGGAATTTTTTCTCGCATTGATGTCAAGACCAAAAAAAAAAGCGTTCACTGAGTTTGAAGGGTAGGCCCTTGAAGCACATTCCACCAGGCGTTGCGCTATCTGGTACACTCAATTGACTCAAAGCTGTAATGTCATTAAGCCTATCAAGAGCAGTCTCCTAAACAGCCCATGACATAATTTTCTGGCGGAATTTTCCAACGCTGTTTAACAGTTCACACAGTCCTTTATGGATGCGAGGGGGCGCAGCAGGGAGAGAGATCGGAGTGTAAACACATCATGTAAACTTCTGACCCACTGGAATTGTGATACAGTTAATTATAAGTAAAATAATCTGTCTGTAAACAATTGTTGGAAAAATTACTTTTGTCATGCACAAAGTAGATATCCTAACCGACTTGCCAAAACTATAGTTTGTTAACAAGAAATCTGTGGAGTGGTTGAAAACGAGTCTTAATGACTCCAACCTAAGTGTATGTAAACTTCCGACTTCAACAGTATCTGATTTAATAACATTGGATTAGCTAACTGATTTAATAACATTGGACTAGATAGCTGATTTAATAACATTGGATTAGCTAGCTGCTTTAATAACTTCCGCCGAAGTTGGGTCCTCTCCTTGTTCGGGCGGCGTTCGGCGGTCGACGTCACCGGTCTTCTAGCCATCGTCGATCCACCTTTAATTTTCCATTTGTTTTGTCTTGTTTTCCCACACACCTGGTTCCTATTCCCTCATTACTTGTCGTGTATTTAACCCTCTGTTCCCCCATGTCTTTGTGTGAGATTGTTTGTTGTAAGGACATGTGCACTTATGTCTGGTTTTGCGACGGGTTATTTTACCTGTATTTTATTGTTCTGGGTACAGCTTGTTTTGTGCATTATTAAAGTGCTCCAGTTGTTACCCATTTCTGCTCTCCTGCGCCTGACTTCCCTGCAGCCAGTTACGCACCGCTTACATATATATATATTGTAACGGCTTTCGTCGGTGGAAGAAGGAGAGGACCAAAGCGCAGCGTGGTTAGTGTTCATCTTAATTTAATGATAATCAAAAACTGAACACTACAAATTACAAAACAACAAAAGTGAAAACCGAAACAGTTCTATCTGGTTCAGACACACAAAGATTGAAGACAACCACCCACAACACACAATAGAACACAGGCTACATAAATATGGTTCCCAATCAGAGACAATGACTAACACCTGCCTCTGATTGAGAACCATATCAGGCCAAACAAGAAACCCCACATAGAAACAGAAAACATAGACTGCCCACCCCAACTCACGCCCTGACCATACTAAAAACAAAGAAAAACCAAAAGAACTATGGTCAGAACGTGACATATATATATATAGTGTGTATATATATATCGTGTGTATATACAGTATATACAGTGGGGAGAAGAAGTATTTGATACACTGCCTATTTTGCAGGTTTTCCTACTTACAAAGCATGTAGAGGTCTGTAATTTTTATCATAGGTACACTTCAACTGTGAGAGACGGAATCTAAAACAAAAATCCAGAAAATCACATTGTATGATTTTTAAGTAATTAATTAATCTCCATCACTCTCCTTCTTGGTCAAATAGCCCTTACTCAGTCTGGATGTGTATTTTGGATCATTGTCCTGTTGAAAAACAAATGATAGTCCCACTAAGCGCAAACCAGATGGTATGGCATATCGCTGCAGAATGCTGTGGTAGCCATGCTGGTTAAGTGTGCCTTGAATTCGAAAAAGAAATCACAGACAGTGTCACCAGCAAAGCACTATCACACCTCCTCCTCCATGCTTTACGGTGGGAACCACACATGCAGAGGTCATCCGGTCACCTACGGTCTCATGGCGGTTAGAACCAAAATTCTCAAATTTAGACTCATCAGACCAAAGGACAGATTTCCACCGGTCTAATGTCCATTGCTTGTGTTTCGTGGCCCAAGCAAGTCTCTTTTTCTTATTGGTGTCCTTTAGGAGTGTTTTCTTTGCAGCAATTTGACCATGAAGGCTTGATTCACGCAATCTCCTCTGAACAGTTGATGTTGAGATGTGTCTGTTACTTGAACTCTGTGAAGCATTTATATGGGCTGTAATCTGAGGTGCAGTTAACTCTAATGAACTTATCCTCTGCAGCAGAAGCAACTCTGGGTCTTCCTTTCCTGTGGCAGTCCTCATGAGAGCCAGTTTCATCATAGATGGTTTTTGCGACTGCACTTAGTGATAATGGCGCTGAAGGACCAATTGTGCTATTGTGTGTGTTTTTTCACACTATTTGTAACTTATTTTGTACATAAGGTTTCTGCCACCGTGTCTTATGACCTAAAAGAGCTTCTATATATCAGGACAGCGATAACTCACCCCGTACTGGATGAATACTTTTTCTTTAACGAGTCGGACAGGAAGGATTTACTTCAGACACTCGACAAGGCCCTCATCCCTGTCATTCGCGTGAAGAGAAGACACAGATACAGGGGACGCAGGTCTGGGTGCCCTGTGAGAATTCTTCGGTGAGTGGGTAACCCACCTCTTTAGTTTTTGAGTTACACAGCATGAAACATTGAAAACATAGACTGCTGACACCCTGTGGAAGCACTAGGAATTGCATCAAAAGGAGCTATTTCATTATGATATTTGTCTTGCGATTTCTAAGAGGAATGAATCGGCTCAAAAGAAAAACATTTCTGTTGAGTTTTTTCTTTGGATTTTTTCTCCTACCATGATCTATTCGGGTAAATAGAGTTATCCTACATTATTTTTAACATTTCTACAAACTTCAAAGTGTTATTCTTTCCATGGTTACAAGTTTTATGTATCAAATCCTGGCTATCGAGGAGCTTACAGGCAGTTTACTTTGGGCACGGTCATGTCAGAGGGAGGAAAGCTGAAGAAAAAGGGTCTAGCCCTTTGAAAGTTTTTAACATGTACTGGTAGAAGCCTTGGAGTACAACGGTTTTAGAGATTTCCTTGATTGGGAAGTCCCCGCAGTAAAGGAACGCGACCGCCTCGTTGGATGAGAGTATTTCCTATGTTTTGCTTATGGCAGCATATACAGCTCATTGAGTGCGGATTCTAGTGCCCAGCCTCGTTTGTGGTGGTATAGATAGATCAGATAGGAAAAATACAGAGGAAACACTCTTGGTAAATAGTGTTGTCTATCAACTTATCATGAGATCAACTCGACCCAGGCGACGCCAAAAAACTATGATACTTACTTAATAGTAGATGTGTTTCGGCCACCAGCTGTTATCGAATATATCGCACCACAAGACAAGCCACCATTGATCTTACCGGAGGAGCTGGTTCTGCTTCTTGCGATGCATGGAAAAAGTCTCCAACTGTATAATAAAATCCATGTCGTCGTTTCAGCCACAACATCGGTGAAGGGGCACATAAGATAGCTACAGTTTTTTAATGTCCAATTGGTTAGGATAGTCTTGAACGGAGCTATCAGATTAATTCACATCCAGTAGATTGGACGAAAGGCCAAGTAAGTTAAGGATGGT
>NW_019947139.1:30413-53510 GCF_002910315.2 Salvelinus sp. IW2-2015 | reverse complement strand
GCCTGACCATGCCGACCCAGAGTGGCCAGCTCTCATCTCTCATCTCCTCCAGGACACCCAGCAGACCGGCTTTGAAGAACACCTGAGACACAGGTTAACATGGTCATTGGAACCACAGATGGTGACAGATAGAAAGGGTTGAATCAAAAGAGGGGAACAACACCACTAGATTGATTTAAACAACATTAACTTTGCAACGGTTACAACATACCATGGGGAGGTTGTTTCTAAGTTGTTAGTTATTGTACAGTTGTAGATTAATAAATACAGATACCTGCAGCCATACCACTATAACAACAATGCACATGGTAATGAGTTTAGTTTTTCTTCTATACTTGTGATGAATGACTTTGAAAAAATAAACAGTCACATGATATATGTCCACTTTTGCTACCTCTCCATACCAGATGTTTAACCATGCACAGTGAAAAAGCACCTCAACCACCAAGGACTGGATACAGATACACTGCGAGACACCCTTGTTATCATGGCCGTACAAGTTTAAATTATTATTGAACGTGCACAGTTTTATATCGTCTGAGCTTTTGCTGGGGTATTTGACTGACTTGGTGTGTCCAACTAACTTGTATCCTCTGCATTTCACATCAATGGACCCAAGCAGCTTCTCAAAGCCTTCTTGTTGTCCATGAATTGGCCCTCGGGATGACACTGGCATTCAGTACTTTTGTACCTGAATGAGGAGACATTTTTAACATTGTCAAGTTGTAATATCTTAGTTATATTTATATGTAAAGGTAAAACCCTTGCTGATGCTGGGAAAACCCTGGACAGATATTCTGAATGTCGTTAGCCGTGCGTGTGTGTGCGTGCTTGCACGTAATGTACCTCTGCTTGCAAATCAGCAATAGTGATTTCTGCTGGGAAGCCCTTTCTGCAGATCCTGATACCCTCCAGTACACCATTACACCTGAGCTGGGATAACCAGGAAGTTCTCCATCAACCTGGTAAAACAAAACAAGTCTCTTTAATACTCATAAAAGGTTAAAGATTGGATCGTGTAAGGTTACTGTACTGTACTGATAAAGATTGCATATTTAATTCAATATTTTCCTGTTACCTGGAGTCTTTGACTCGTTGGAATCAGGCAGCGCAACAAAGTGAGATGAGTGCTCCTCAAGTTGGTCATCAGCTTATGTAAGTTCTCCTGTAAGAGGGGTTACAAACCATGTTTCTCATTTATGATAATCAATGCACATTTTTGAAAGACTTATAAGCACACACCTTTCAAAAGCTCACCCTGAACTGGCGGACAACTGTCTGGCATGGAACCACCCTTCTTCTTGCCTCCTTTCTTGCTTTATCTGTTAAAATGTGGGAAAAGTAAAGATAACTAGAAAAGTACATTTCCTGGAGCAGGTGGACATAAATAGAATAATAACACGATTTTGTAAGAAATCTAGAGTGGTCTTTGTCTTCAGCAAGCACACAGTAATTATAAACCAGAAATTCGCTGGTTAACTTCAACACGTATCTAGAGGCAAAGCTGCCAGTAGAGATTGCTGCTAGAATAACAGCTATTGTTTTATTAATTTAACCGAGGGAGGCTCGCGAATCTGCTAATCATCATCTAACACCCAGAGACATCTAACCCTAGAGAAAGATAAACAAGAAACAATCATTGTACAACATATCTAGATGCACGTAACATTTCGCGTCAAAGGTCTCTTACAAACAGAACACAAATTCTATGAACGTCTGCGAGTTTCTATAACCTCTGTACTTTAGTATTAAATATCGTGACTGACGCTCTAGTCACACGATGCACTGACGTATCCTATTCCACTAACCAAGAGGGGAGAGATGAGATGAACTACCCGAGGAGCAGCCAAGAATTCTACCTCCGGACTCATCTGGCTACCAGCTGACGACAACAAAACGCACTGAGTCCGAATCTTCAAGGGACTACCTTAGATTCTATCGCCAGCCACCCAAGTGATGTTGTAGGTCCACCAGTCTCCGCCGCACCCGTATGGCCACCCAGCGGAGAAGTGCGGCCTCTGGCCTTGCTTTGGCAAGGCGTGGGCTTCTCAAAGCATTTGTTTTGCCAGTATGCTGGGCATTACAGGCTGAGTCCTTGAAGTGGTGTCGAAGACTGGGAACATGCACTCCTCTTCAAGGATGGAGAAGATGCCTATGCTTACGAAAAGAGAATGTATAGTCTAAATTAGTGATATTTCCCTTTAGCATCACATTATTCCTTGTAAACATGCATATAGGATTATATTCCTTTAGGGACACATAATAGGAAACAATCTGGAGTCTCAAATCCAGCGTGGTATATTAATGGGTGCCAAGGAAGCTAGTTTCCCCAAAGAATTGACATAAAAAAATAATAGTTATTTTCTTTCGTTTAGCAAAGGCCGCTGAATATATCTCACCAGGTTAAAGCGTGTAGTACTTTTATCTGATACTGTCTGGTCAAAAAGAGTATGATATTGTGGCATTGAATGCAAAAGAAGCCAGAGAACATTTTGCCTCCCTTGATTCTTTTTTTGTATACAATAACAGCGAATTATGTGAGGATGTGGGTGTCAGAGTTGAGCTAAACTGAGTGAGCTAATCTGTGAATGGTCCTGGTGCACCAAAAAATGTGTCAAGTGAAGCCAGTTTGGATTTGGCTTCACACCAAATCAAGCCAAACGTCATTGACAGAAAGAAAAACTTAAAATGTTGCATCTCATTGTGTTGTTTTCTCTGGAGGATAGCTAGCTAAAATGGGCCCTTTCCTAAATTGGCAATGGATGGAGATAGGGACTTGTACTCATAGTTTTACTTAATTCCCCGTCCTGGCCAATGATTCTAACACCAATTCTGACCCAACCATAAATTAATACATTGTGCTTTTGGTCAGAGAGGATGGAAGTTCAAAATGTAGCTAGATGTAGTAGGCTAAGGAAAGGAAGTTAGAATAGCGAGCAAGCATTTTAGCCAGGTAGCCTAGGACAAAMAWWWWTTTAAGCGTTTTCTGCAACATGAAAGAGAGGAGGATGGCGTTTCCATGTATTTTCTACTTACTCACACAAACACATAAATTAGTACCATGGACAGCCACATGATATTTAGCTTACGTTGATTTTTTATTTTTTTTGTCACTGTATTAGACTAAGCATAGGTGATTTGATGATGTTGAAATGGCGCTGGAATATTGGAGGGAGGCAGCTCTTGTTATCTTTGCGACTTGCGGTAACTCTCTGTGGTCCTAAATGTTTAGTGGTCCGAAAATGGCAGAAAGATGTACTTGACTGACMATGCTGTAGGTCATGTAACTGTTTGTTACATGCATTATGCTTTGTGGACTCCACAAGACAGATGTTGCTCTCCGGTTTTGTGATGAAACAAAGATGTGGTTGAATTTATTCTGCCACTGTGTCTTCTTATTGTCTCGGCCTTAGGCCTATATATCACAGTGTCAAAGCATATAAACTATCAGGTTACAGAGTAAACAACGCAATTATCACAACACATAGGTTGTTAGATGGATTTTTTTGACTCGATTGGCTTCCCCAGTGATTTTAATACTGTATATGTTGTACTACTGTGATAATATATCACACAGCGCTCCATATGAGCTTTGCTGTTATGGTCCATTATAACRGTCCATTATAATCCTCACAGACAGCTTACCTTCTCAATAAGCTCAATGCAGGCAGCCAAGTCCATGCCGAAGTCAATGAAGGCCCAGACGATTCCCTCCTTCTTGTACTCCTCTTGCTCCAGGACGAACATGGTGTGGTTGAAAAACTGTTGCAGTTTCTCATTGGTGAAGTTGATGCACAGCTGCTCCATGCTGTTGTACTGTTGATGGAGTTTTAAAATGTTGACTGTGATGGAGTTTTAAAAAGGATAATTTCATCATACAAGACTGTAATCCATCTCAATCACATCTAATTGTCTTGTTCTGGTCTCATACTCACATCAAAGATCTCAAACCCGGCAATGTCAAGCACACCATATAGAACTGCCTTGGATTCTTGGTGTCCAACATCTCATTGATACGGATGACCATCCACAAGAACATCCTCTCATAGATGGACTTGGCCAGAGCACTGACTGAGTTATTAACCTGCAATGATAATATCTCAAATTAATACATGAGATATTGACCATGTCTCGTGATAAGGTGAACAAGCTTGGGAAAAACAAAAGCAATGCACTCGTCCCCAAAATAAATCCAGTGCTCAGAAAATGGTAGATGCTGTGTTTTGGCCGCCTTACCTGAGGCACAGTCTGTCCCTTGGTCACATACTCGTTGCCGACCTTCACTCTGGGGTAGCACAGAGCCTTCAACATCTCAGCTGAGTTCAGGCCCAGCAGGTAGGCGATTTTATCAGCCACTGGAGAGAGAACCAACAACAACAGACTCAGGGACACAAGATCACTTGTTTCTGATTTCACACTGAAAAATAGTTTGGTTAACTTCTTTGTGGGTTAGGTTTTGATTCACCCACATTTCTGGAGGTTGGAATTTGTTCTCGAAAATTATCTCCTGCCTGACTTTCATGTGGCACTGTCTGTTTTAGGTGTTCTTTTCATGTTGGGGAATGGGACTAATGTTCTACATATTGTATATCTATGAGTGGGACTCACCCTCTGTGCCGTCTGGCTCAGCCTGCTCCTCACGCTGCTTCTGCTTGAATTTCAAGTTTCCATGGTGCAATACAGCTCCTGTCAGCTTGTAGATGCCAACCTTCTCGTCGTTAGTGAAGCCCAGGACTGTAATGGCATCCTGATATTAAAGAGGAAGTACAACAGGATGAACTGAACGGTAGTTTGCTCAGTTACACTACAGTTTGTGCTGCTCACTGCAGAACAAATGGGATGGATAGATTGACTGGCTTCTCTTTCCACATGATTGCCTTGGCCAACACATTAGTAGATGGCAGCACAGTTCCACAGGGCACTAGTGGTTTCTCTTGTGGAAGGCATGAAGAGTTCCTTGAGGCACATGCCTAACTAACACAAGGCATTTAGAATCAAACAAAAACATACATGAACATTCCCAGCTGCCACCAAGTTGGAATTTCACAGACATTCAGTGTGTGTTGTGGTCCTATCCATTCCATATCTAGAGTTTGGTTAACCCTTTGTTTGACTCACATCTGTGGCATCCAGCTCTTCATTGTCATTGATGCTGGCCACAGTGATCTGTCCCTGGCTGCACATGGGGAAGTCGTAGGGGTTGTGGTGATGAGCGCCATTTCTGTGGACAACAGAGAACAGCTTGTCAGTTAATCTCTTAGAATTCTGCTGTCCTACCTTTACAGTTTTTTTGGGTGGTGGCGCAGTGGGTTAAGTACTGCATCTCGGTGCTACAGGCGTACTACAACCCTGGTCAATTCTGGGCTGTATCACAACCGGCCGTGATTGGGAGTCCCATAGGGCGGCACACAATTGGCCCACCGTCGTCCGGGGTTAGTGTTTGGCCTGGGTAGGCTGTCATTGTAAATAAGAATTTATTCTTAACTACTTGCCTAGTTAAATAAAGGTTAATACAAAAATAAACAGTATCTTCCCTCCTCTACTCAATAGATGGACTCAAGGATACATGTAGTATATAATAAAAAGCATAAAGAGGATCTGAGACTTGTGGACTAGTGCATCACAGTGCATTACTTGATAGATATTTCCCAAAGACCTTCCAAATGTCTAGATGCCTTGTTACCTTGGATGTACTCATTGTAATAGTATTATTACTGAATATTTTTTCATATTCCATAGATGGGGGTGGGAATAATTTCCCCTGAACCTCTACTTTGTCTACCAACTAGCTCAGGTTTGTGGCCTGTCATCATCTGGAAGAAGATGTGGTAGCCTCTCTCATCGGGCAGCTGGAAGGACACTCTGGACTTCTCCAGCAGGTCTGAGAGAGAAGGAGAAGAGATGGGGAGAGAGAGAGAGAGTGAATGACAAAAGAGGAAGAGGAGAGCAAGGAGAGAGAGAAGCAAGAGATACATTTCAAAAATGATCTGTGTGAATTTAGGAAAGCATTAGAAACAATCAAAACCAACTCACAGGTCTCAATGTCAGCTTTAGCCAGTTTACCACCTTGGAAGTGAATCCTGATGAATTTACCCTGTAGTAGAGCATGGGGTTAGGAATAGGTTAACAAATTAATCTTAACATTTTATTTTATTTTGATAGACCTCTTTAAATGTTAAGTTTGTTGGATTGATGTTGGGTCTATTGACACAGTTGTAGGATCCAGTTTTTACAGCAGAGGAAATGTGAATTATGATGTGGATTATAAATAATGGACATTGTTTTGTTGGGTTGATAAAACAAAAATATTACACAAATTAAGTCTGACATTTTAAAGAGGAAAATTCACATTTTAAAATCTCTAATACACTACAAGTTTGAATGTCAAATTTTATGCAACAAAACAGTGATCAAAATAACGTCTAAAATCTGAATAACAAAAGGGAACTACTGAAATATATTTTTCCAATATAAGGAACTTCCACAGTATGCCTTCATACTTACAAAGCGAGACGAGTTGTCGTTCTCACTGTCTTGGCATTACCGTAAGACTCCAGCAGAGGGTTAGCTGCAATGATCTGATCCTCAAGAGACCCCTGATTGAGACAAACAAAAGTTTCTCAAAAACTGGTAAGCTGGTAAGTTCGTTTTTCTCAATAGCTTGAAACAGGATTCACCACTGGAAAAACAGTTTAACAGCCAACCAAACTGAAATGTGTTAAAAAGGCAAACATAAGAACAACTTACCTGCATTTTGCCAGGTTCTGCTTCCTTCTTGGCACCAGACACTGCAATGGTGGCAAAGTACTGGATGACACGCTTGGTGTTGCAGTCTTTCCTGCACCGGATTCTCCACTGGTTTATATGACAGAGAAAGAGGGTTTTAGTTACATGTCCGAGTGTCAGATTGGCTTTCACTAGAAATTAGCATAGAAAAATACACTGTTAACCTGTGTTCTGACATAAGTCTTTAACAAATAGTTCCACTCATCGACTCGTTATTACACGTAGCCTAATGCTCAAATCCATTCATAATGTCATATATTTCATCACACCAAGTGGCCCAACTTATTACAATAGGAACACTTTCTCAAGTGACATTTCAGTAAACAACTTACGTAATCAGGACGGACTGGTTCTCCTTATCTGGAACCAAAAAACACATTGCTTATCATACTCAAGCAACATTCAGGGGACATTATTTAATTCATAGCATCATCACGAATTTCAATTTGGAACATTTTCCATTCAAGGGTAGTGAGATCAGATATTCCCAGCAAACTGTTATTACCGAGACTAGAAAACAGTAGATACCTCTCTGAAGCATATTTCAATTCCCATTGATGCATCCATCCATCTATCCATGAGCACTTAATGGACATCTATCCAACCAACCAACCATCCATCCCTCCGTCCGCCCATCCCTCCATCCATCCATCAAACCATCCATCCAACCATCCAACTATCCATTCCTCCATCCATGAGATCTCGTACCAATCATCATGAACTGAAAGGCGTTGTCAGAGACGGAGAAGATGTGGGGTGGAGCCTCCATCCTCTTCTTCCCTCTGTAGGCGTTGACAACCTCTGCGTCGTACACTGGCAGCCACTTGTAGGGGTTTACCGTGGCACAGAAGAGCCCAGAGTAGGTCTGGATGAAAGTGATTAAATTAGGGTATTAGTAAAGTCAGATGGACTTTTACCTGGATTTATGTGAGGATGTGGGTGTACTTTGGTATACTGATGTGGGTCTACTGTATTGATACAGTATGTTTTGGTTTCTACCGTTCATTTATGTGCTGTATGTGTGAATTTCTTATGTTCATGTATGTGTGAGTTTGTATATGCAGGTTTCTTACATAGATCATCCATGCTGCATAACGCTCTTTGAGGTTATACAACACAGAGGCTTCATTCAGGTAGGTCATCATGGCCATGTCCTCAATCTTGTCGTACTTAGGGGGATTCATCTCGAAGATGTCTGCATCTTTGAACTCTTTTCCTTCCTGAAATAGTCAGGAATATAGATTACACACAGATCAAACTGGACATGACTGATGCTTTTTGCTCATTAATACAGTTATCAATCAACATTTAATCCACTACTTAGTTTTCATCCACTGACACATAACTGGTGATTCTTGACTAGTCAATATCAAAATTCCATGCCATTTTAATAGTGTTTAAAACATGATGTGTTGAAGGTATATTCTGCTTACAAAAACAAAAATGTTAATATCTTTGTTATGACATATTGTCTATTGAAATGGTTTTTATCATTGATGATTTTTCATGAAACAGAGTAATTCACACTTGAACTTGAATACTTTTCAGATCAGACTTACATCCTTAGTGCCGTCAGGTTTCGTGACTGTTACAGTAACTCCCGTCGGCCCTGGCAGTGACCAGACCCTTAAGGTACAGCTCCCCTTGTCTGTCACATAGCAGGAGTTCTTTGAATCAAAGGGTGCGGTTTGTGCCTCAATCCTTCCTCTCAGTTACGGAGGTATATGGCAGCCTTGCCGTAGATTTGCATCTCAGCGTCCGTACTCATGGTGACGGATAACTAGGAAAGAGATGAAACAAGAAACATGATTGACTCTGTGGTGCTCCTCCGCAGTCAACAGAGTTAGTGAAGGTATCTCTCCAGAAATTCAATCACTTTATGAGATCAACCGTATCTCACCTTCTTTTCCCCTCCTACAGATGAATGTGTACTTCTTAGAGGACCCTGTGGAAACATGAGAAGGTGTTGTGAACGCACAAGTCGAAAGCAGTTGAGGCTGCTGAGGGGAGGACGGCTCAATATAATGACTGGGAGCGTAGCAAACGGAATGGCATTCAAACACCTGGAAACCATGTGTTTTATGTTTTTGATACCATTCCACCCTTTTCCACTCCAGTCACTTACGAGCCCATCCTCCCCAATTAAGGTACCACCATCTTGCTGTGTCCAAAGCCTCATCATTTAGTCCCGAAGGGCTAGTAAGCATTTATCTCAATCAATTACAGCCATGTCCAATTAATTTTATACCTTTATTTAACTAGGCAAGTCAGTTAAGAACAATACTTATTTTGCAATGACAAGCCTAACCCCGCCAATCCCTCCCTAAAACCGGGCAACGCTGGGCCAACTGTGCGCCGCCCTATGCGACTTCCCGATCACAGCCGGTTTGTGATACAGCCCGGGTGATCGAACCAGGGTTCTGCAGTGACGGCCTCTAGCTCTGAGATGCGGGTGATTAGACCAGGTCGGCAGTTGCAATATGAGAAACTTGTTTCTCAACTAGGCCTCCCTGGTTAAATTAAGGGTGAAATTAAAAGACTGCTGCGCCACTCAGGAGTGAGGTGCACTGGTAACGTTCATTTTCTTAGTGACAACAAACTTTACTACCATTTTTTTTGTTGTGATTAAACATGAATACCGCTGAAACCCCAGTTCATTCTAGACCCTTCAATTTACAAACGAATGAAAATTTGGATTTAACGTAAAACATTTTAAAGTAAAAAAACAAATTGTTACAATTTGATTGCATATTTCAAATCTTACAAGAGACATGCAGAATCACTTCAAACAGTGCAGTTAGCTACTGCTCAGATGCTGAGTGCAAGATGAGACAAATGTAAAATATAAGGAGGTGTAGGGTCTTACCACAGAGGAAGAAGGTATCTGACTTATGGATGCTGGGGCCTCAGCCTCCTTATATCTGGTTGGAAGTGCTAACCAYGCAAAAGTTAATTATGGACCACTCTGGGGAAGGACATGGATTGTTGGAGAGACCTCTGTGTATCTGTGTCTCACTAGCACCTCCCACTTCCAGGAGCACCACACTCCCATTACATTACTTTTTAATGTCATATTTGTCTCTGAAGCGAGATTTGATTACTAATATTTATAACAATGTCAAAAATGTGATTTATCAAACTGATTCCAGTATTACTCCCACTGACCCTCAAATACTGTAATGGGGTGAGTCCATGTTGCCCCACCACTATTTAGTTCCATTTTAGTGCATTAAATCCTCATCAACAACTTTATATATATGTTCACCTGTTATTTATATTATTTAGCTTGTAAACACATCTGAACTGTCTCCTCACCTCATGCTTGTGACGGAGTTGGCCGTTACCTCGTGCTTTGCTGAGTTTGATTTATCACCCCTGTGGAACCATATTAAATTAATATTTGAAAGCAAAAACGGACACATTRAGGCTTTCAATAACAGCTTATAAAACCGTTGAATCTAATGTGTTATTTATCTACAGAATGATCTATTAAAAAGATTCTGGAGGCGCTTTTATTTGTCTCACATTTCAGTTTGCTAAAACGGTCCAGTAGGATTCTTATGACTTACATAACACCATACCAGTATTTCAATAATCTTATCCACTCATATTGCTGACAGCGATATAGCTGTCTCAAACATGTATTACTCTCTGAAGTTAACCGCTTAGCAGCTGATCTGGCTTCAGTAAAACTGATATCAAATGAATAGGGAATAGTTACAATAAAGTAACAGATTCCTTTACATTACATTTCAATCAATCCTTTACATAACAGTTTTTAATAACTTTTAGAAAAGACAGCTCTTGCCACTTGTAGAGAGAAAAAACWATAATAAGCAGTTGAGCAAGTTCTTTTATCAAGTCATGCATTTCACCTTCTTCAATGTCGWTCACATCTTTTCTGATTTCAAACCTTTGCATTCAAATTGTTGTTTAAATGCTATTTGTGTCTAATATGTTGGAGCTAAATTAATGTTCAATAGGGGGAAACTTTACAGAACGTTCAGATAGAAATGTATTGTGAAGAACAGATAGAACTGTCTGTCAGGTAGAACAGGGAATCGTGTCAGCTCTATTCAATACGTTTCTATCAGCAATGTTCAGAACATTTCACCTCACTGAATACACCCTGTTTGTTCAGGTTCAGTGTCCACCCAGCACATCAGTACAAGAAGCCCCATATCTGCTGGATWCACTAGTTGAGCAGGGTGACCATCTGGAAGGACCCCATCAAGGCCTTTTCATTTCTTGGACTGTGCTCTCGTCTTCATGACAGCCAAGGTTTATTGTTTGATATATCTGCCAACACCGCCAAATTCTGGCACAGATGCCACTGTTATTAGACAAGATATTTACTTGACGTGTTTGTGGGTGGACAGAACATTCACACCATGCAGATTAAACGTTTATGACATTAAGTTATTTTAATGTGCAAAAATGTAACATGTACACCTGCAGGGCCGGCTCCAAACATAAGTGATATATGCGGTCGCTAAGCGGGCCCCAGGGGTTGCTAGGGGGATTCAGTCAGGGTCTCAACTTACTGTTAAGAGTTACAATAGTGTAGTAAGGTGCAAGTTATAAATGTGGCATCAGCAGTTTTTCTCTTGTTATGTCAGTCACTGATATCCTCAACTATAATGTCAGCTACAATTTTTAGATTGGTAAGTTAGTCTAGCCAGTTATCTAAACTTGTAGTAATCATGGCCGAATACCGACCCGGCATGTTGGGCATGTGCCGAGGACCCTGAACTCCAGAGGGGCCCCTATTGATTTTGTTAAACAACCTCACTCAGATATCATTAACATGGCATAAGTCATGGCAAAATGTTTAGAATTGCAAGAAATGTGTTTAAAAGAGAAAAAAAACTATCTCTGCCCATGGAAAATGTGTAGAACTGCTTTAAAACTGCAACATTTCTCTACATGTCGTTCAGTAAACCATTCCGCAACATAGCAAACTTTCAAACTAAACGCAACTCATGTGTTTAAATGTTTGTTGAATAGTGCAGTTGGGAGTTGGAGGTCAGCAAGGAAAGACCTGTTTGTTTGTATTGTTTTATTGCAGCCAAGTTTCACCTTAGCGACAGTCGGATGTGAGGTGACAGGCAAAAGCGGTGAGGAGGGCGACCTTCTCAAATCTAACAGTAATCTGCGCCCCTCGGTCATGTTGTCAACAAGGCAACGTGATCCATTGTTCAGAAACATACAACATCTCTTTTCCATAAAATATGTTTGAATTTTCAAACCAGTTTTCATTGGGAAGGCAGATAAAGCTTTTTTTTGTTATGTAAAAACACAGAATCGTATTAATTAATTCACTTTGGTTTTGAGACGACTTCGCTGTCGGACAAAATGGGGAACCTGGCTCACACCCGGGAGACAGCCTGGTTCCAAAACGAATGCAATAGACACTAACCCTTTGACCCGGGGCATGCACTGGACATTATATAATAGAATTCCTTCACTGGTATTTTGACTAACCTTTTTAAGAGCTGATCTGATTGGTCAAATACAATGATTGAAAAAAGTTCAGAATTGGCACGAAAAACGCAGCCTAACATACTGAATCTGATTTCAAGTAATTAAGGGCTAAATTTAAGATTCTGATCATTTGATTCAGCTGAACCTGCTGTGTTAGTGCTGGGGTGGAATAAAAGCCTGCACCCATGTGGATGGGCTGTCTAGAACAGGAGTTGAAGGCCCTGTTATTAACTGACAGACGTTTATAAGCAGTTGGGAAACTATCATTATAAAAATAATTGTACATATTTGACGTATTTTGGCATTGCCTTGGAGACATAGCAACTCTTGATCCAATACATTTTAAGGGTGCTTTAATCGACTCAGTCTGTGCTCACAAAGTAGTTTTTCACCACAGACTGGGTTTGGCTGAGACACCCCGCGCTTGGCTCACATCAGAATTATTTTCATGAATCAATCCATTCAAATGTCAAGCCAGTAAAAATCTAAATCTGGATGTGAAATGTCACATGCTGTGGCATGGATCCACAAAACCTCCCAATCTTGGCTCAGTTCATTCAGATCTTATTTTCCAGATCACATGTCTCTCTGTAAATCTATTACGGTGTCAGCAATGTCAGGACGTCTGGTTGACTAATAAGGTCAATATAATGTGCTGGACTGTATCGGATCTCTCTGTATTCCACAGTACAGGTTACAGTGGCGTGTATTCATGGATGCCCAGGGAAACCGGCTCCCCCCAAAAAAAAAAAAAAAAAAATAATAAACATAAATATCTTTCGTCTCTCTGTGTTTTTATATTTTCCTTCAACTTGCAAGAGGCTGAATGTATCTGACCGGAGAAAGCATTCGAGCGAGCGAAACAGCGCCCCTCTGTCTCTGTATGTGTAGCCATATATCTGATGCTGTGTGGTCAAAAAGAGTATGATATTGTATCATTGATTGCAAGGGGGAGCCGCGAGCATTTGGCCTCCCTTGATATTTTTTTCAGACAAAAATAGCCAATCAGCGTTGAGCTAAACTGAGTGAGTTCAAATGTGAATTGTCCTGGCGCACAAAAACAAAGTTATCAACCTTTTAAGTTGCCACTCTATTAGACTAAGCAGAGGTGATTTAATGATGTTGAAATGTTGAAATGGTGCTGGAATAGTGGAGGGAGGCAGCTCCTGTTTTCTTTGCGACTTGCAGTAACTCTCTGTGGATCTAAATCAATAGTTGTTCAGTTGTCCAAAAATGTAGGAGAAATGAACTTGCTTGACCATGCTGTAGGTCATGTAACTGTCTGTAACTGTACATGCAATATTCTTTGGACAGATGTTGCTCTCCAGTTTCACGGTTAAACAAAGGTGTGGTTGAATTTATTCTGCCACTGTGTCTTCTTATTGTCTCGGTCTTAGGCCTATATATCACGGTGGCAAGGCATATAAACTAACAGGTTACAGAGCAAACAACGCAATTATCACAACACGTAGGTTGTAAGATGGCTTTTTGTTCCTGGCTTCGCTTCCCCAGTGATTTTACCCACCGCTGCTGATAGGTTATGAGGTCTTCACTTTTCAGCTTGCAGTGTGAAGTTAATGGAGGACTCAATGTAATATTAATCTAATACATTTACAAGGAGAAACACTTGGACAGTTTTTCTGAAAACTGTACAGATCTTTGGACAAACATACTAAATGGCCGTTACAAGACGTCGTCAACAGTTCTACCCTCTGTCAGTGACCTTCAACCATGGCCATGATCCAAAACTGGCTGTCAGAAATACATGCAGCCTAAAGTAGTTTGGGATTGATTCATGACACTGCGTCATAGAGATGGTATCAAACCAGCTGAAGTGTTCTTGAAACTCCAATTTGATCCCATACAGTCTATGGCAGAGTTACAGGAAGCAAACTAAATCAACAGATCATTTACAAGCCCAATATGTCCATGTTCAGAAAAGGGTGTGTCAGAAATACAAAAATAAAGCGCCGTAGGGGGGAGAGAATTGAGAACCACTGACTTAGTCAACCGTTCTCTATTGATACAAGGCCATACGTGAGTCTTTCACAAGACACCGTCAATGGCTATAATCGTATATAAAATGTAATGGCATGACACAACAGATTAGATGAACTGGAATGACACTCTCACTCACTGCTGCACAAAAACAACTGCGAACAAACCCCACCCCAGACTTCAGATAAAGCGATCACTTTTGTATGTGAAAACACAGAATCCTACTCATTACTCCACATGCTTAACCTATGTCACTTTAGTTTTGAGCCAACTTTACCGTCGGCCAAAACGGCACCTGGCTCATGCACGAGAGGCAGCCTGGTTCCAAAACGAATGCAATCAACCCTAACCCGCTCACCCGGGGATGCCCTGCACATTAACAGAACTCCCTCACTGTCTTTTAATCAATCACATCAAACAATTTCACATCAGATCTTTTTCAGAGCTGATCTGATTGGTCAAAAGACCACTTTTTAGAAAAAAAAAGATCTGAATTTGGCTGCCTGTCTAAACGCAGCCTAACATACTGAACCTGATTCCAAGTAATTAAGGGCTAAATTGAAGTTTATGATAATTTGATTTAGCTGAACCTGCTGTGTTAATGCTGGGTGGAATAAAAGCCTGCACCCCATGTGAATGGCTGTCCAGAACAGGAGTTGCAGGTCCCTGATATACTGTTATTAACTGTCAGATGTCATTAAGCAGTTGAGTAAGCTGTCGTTATAAAACTGTTATTGTACATTTGTATTTTAGCAGGGCCTGTAACTCTTGATCCAATATATTTAAGGGTGCTTTAAATCGACTCAGTCTGTGCTCACAAAGTAGTTTTATCACCACAGACAGGAGTTTGCCTGAGACACCCCAGCGCCTTGGCTCACGTCAGCATTTTCTTTACATGATTCAATCCATTCAAAATGTCACAGCCAGTAAAAATCTAAATCTGGATGTGAAATGTCACATGCTGTGGAGAGGCGGGGTCATGCTGTGGCATGTATCCACATGACAACCAAGCTTGGCTAATTCCGATTTCATTTTCCAGATCACATATCTCGCTGTAAATCTATTACGGTGTCAGCAATGTGAGGACCTTCTGGTCGACTAATAAGGTCAATATAATGTGCTGGCCTGTATCAGATCTCTGTGTGGTCTACAGGTATGAGGTGTTCACCTTTCAGCATGCAGTGTGAAGTCTATGGAGCGCTAAATGTAATTTATCATGAATCTCATGCCATGTTGTCAACATGACAATAAAATACATGTTCGAATGTTCAAACTCATTTTCATGGGAAGGAAGACAAAGTTTTTAAAATCAAAAGCAATCACTTTTCCATTGTGACACCGCAGAATTCTACTCATTACTCAACCTATGTCACTTAATTGTTTGACACCGCAGAATTCTACTCATTACTCAACCTATGTCACTTTTACTTTGTGACACTGCTGAATTCTACTCATTACTCAACCTATGTCACTTTTCTTTGGAGCCAACTTCGCCGTCAGCCATGACGGGGCATCTGGTTCACACACGGGAGTAGACACTAACATGCTTCCCCCGGGGCAGTAATAGAACTCCCTCACTGGTCCTTTGACCAATCACATCTTTTCACATCAGATCTTTTTTCAGAGCTTGTCTGAATTGGTCAAAAGACCAATTATTGAGAGAAGAAAAGATCAGTATTGGGCTGGCTATCTAAACGCAGCCTGAACCCACTGTGTTAGTGCTGGGCTGGAATAAAAGCCTGCACCCCATGTGGATGGGCTGTCCAGAACAGGAGTTACAGGCCCCTGATATACTGCTATTAACTGCCAGATGTCAATAAGAAGTTGAGTAAACTGTCATTATAAAACTGTTATTGTACATATTTGTCGTATTTTAGCAGGGCCTTGGGAGGATCGGATAGTAACTCCTGATCCAATATATTTTAAGGCTGCTTTAAATGGTTTTATCACCACAGACAGGACTTTGCCTGAGACACTTTTCAAGCATCAACATCTATAAGTGACTTTGTTGAGCTTCACAATACATTTTTGATACTTTCGAATGATTTGGACATGATGCCCGAAAAATGCTAAAATCGGTCCCATGACTTGAATGGAAATTGTGACACAAATGCTAAAACTCTAGCATTTGGAAACAGTGCCAGGGAAACTAAACCCAAGCATGGATTGCTGTCATACCTTGTCCATATAATTCTTACAGAGTTACAAAACCAATGTGTAATTTTGTAATTTGGGTGAACTATCCCTAAACATCAATCCAGGCGTTCTGAGATCTGGCATTCATCTGCAATGTAGTCAGCTTGGACTGTGGCCATTTGCTTAAGAACCACAGATTTCACAAAACCTGCAATTAATGTAAGCTTACAGAGTGGGTAACTGTTCACGGCTCCAAAAACTGCCTTCTGACACCATGTATCTAGTCTGTTTTGACTGACTATGTGGCCTTTATTCCAACCTAAAGGCCACACAGTCTGTGGATTKTATTTATAGCCGTCTCATATAAGTGTGAAGCATCTGCTATGTGTGAAGCCTCCGCTTTGCTGACAAAGCTATCTAGGGGGTCACGGAGCTATCTAGGGGGTCACGGTGGCGTGAGTTTGGGGGGTGAATGTAGCAGATGAGGATCTCTCAGCCTGATGTGTCTCGACTGAATAGCTAGGTTTTCAGCGGCGCAACAGGGTAATGTGTTTCAGGAGGGCAGTCGGTACTCGCCAAGCAGCCTGATGCTGTCTGCTGCTGAATATAGGTTTTCAGCGGCGCAACAGGGTAATGTGTTTCAGGGAGGGCAGTCGGTACTTCTCGCCAAGCAGCCTGATGTGTCTCGACGAATAGCTAGGTTTTCAGCGGCGCAAGGGTAATGTGTTTCAGGAGGGGGCAGTCGGTAACTCGCCAAGCAGCCTGATGTGTCCGGCTGAATAGCTAGGTTTTTTCAGCGGCGCAAAGGGTAATGTGTTTCAGGAGGGCAGTCGGTATCGCAAGCAGGCTGATGTGTTCGACTGAAATAGCAAGGTTCTTTCCGGCGGCGCGACAGGGTAACAGGAGGGCAGTCGTACTCGGCGAAGCGCCTGACTCATTTAGACTCGTTCAAGTGAAGTTGACAGCTAATTAATAAAAAGCTTCTGTGTCTGAAACCTGTCTTGCTACTGCTTAGAAGTGCAGTCAGCCTCCAAAATGATTGGCACGATTGATAAAAATTAGCAAAAATACTGTATAAAATAAATAATTCAAATACGAGCTATGTTTGGTATGCAAAAAAACATTTGGGGAAATTGTTTCATATTTATTACTAATCACTTGCTCAGAAGATAGATATTTTTTGAACAGTCATATTTCTTCAGAGTGGCTGCAGATCAGACTATTCCTGACTTTTTATTTATTCTGCTGACCAGCTAAAAGTCCTCGGAAGCTTCTGCGCGTACTGCGGGATTCCTACGTGGATTTTTTAAGTAGCTGCTGCTCACTCTGCTCCCCGGCTTCCCCATCCTTCTCCAGCAGCAATGATTGGAACGTTAAATAGGCAGTCTATTTAGGCAGCTATTTATAGTTAGCCTATCAAACACAAGCAAGACACAGACAGGCAGTTAAACAGCATTACATTTTATTTTTTATTCATTGCACACATTGGCTAAACAGGAAGGCAGACAGGCCATTCAAAGTAGGTAGTGTTTCTTTTTTCAGCACACAGACTAGATTGACCAATAGCAGTGGCCCCTGGGCTGTTCCAAAATAACTGCGCCCACTATAAACTCTGTTAGCGGCTACAACGCTTCAGTGCCCCAGAGTTGGAAAGTACTCTTGGCGAATTTCATCATGCACAGATCATCGTGTCGATCATATCGGTTGGGGTTAAATCGGCCTACAATCTCATGTCGATCATAATGTTACAGTTCAGAAGAGGGGGATTAAAGAGAGAAATGTGCAGCGGAAGGGGCCAGGATGAGCAGCAGATAATGTAAGCAAACATTTCAGGACATATTTTGTGTTAAGTCTTGGTAATTGTTGGTGTTTTAAGAGGGAGTGTCCTTACCTGTCTTTGCCTGACTATTTCAGAACTACGTGGCCCCAGTCCCTCAGTGCCCAGCTCAGTGCCCCAGTGCTCTTGCCCGCAGTCTCAGTGGCCCAGTTCAGTGCCCCAGCTCAGTGCCAGTCCTCAGTGCCCAGTCTCAGTGCCCAGTTCTCAGTGCCCAGGCTCAGTGCCCAGTCTCTGTATAGTCTCCTGTGCCCAGTCTCTGTACCTAGTCCTCTGTCCCAGTCCTCTGTACCCTAGTCCTGTGCCCAGTCCTGTTAGCCTAGTCTCTGTGCCCAGTCTCTGTAACCTAGTCTCTGTGAGTCTCTGTCCCTAGTCTTGTGCCGTCTCAGTACCCTAGTCTCTGTGCCCAGCTCTGTGCCCAGTCTCTGTGCCCAGTCTCAGTGCCTCAGCTCAGTGCCCAGTCTCAGTGCCCAGTTCAGTGCACAGTTCCTTAGTGCCCCAGTCTCTGTACCGCAGTCTCAGTGCCCCGTTCTTGTGCCCAGGCTCAGTTTGCCCCAGTCTCAGTGCCCAAGTCTCTGTAACCAGTCTCAGTGGCCCCAAGTCTCTGTACCAGTCTCAGTGCCCCAGTCTCTGTGGGCCCAGTCTCTGTACCCTAGTCTCTGGTCCCAGTCCTGTGCACGTCTCAGTGCCCAGTCTCAGTGCCCAGTCTCATGTGCCCCAGTTCAGTGCCCAGTCTCTCAGTGCCCAGTCTCTGTGCCGCCAGTCCTCTGTGCCCAGTCTCAGTGCCCAGTCTCAGTGCGCCACAAGTTCTCAGTGGCACCAGTCTCTTGTGCCCAGTCTCTGTACCCAGTCTCTCCCCCAGTCTCATCTAAGGACATCAGCACTTCAAAGTATCAAGTGTCTTTTTTTGATTCAGTAAAGTTGTAGGGGCATTGAATTCAAAGTTTCCGATCCTCTATTAGTAGCCTACTTAATAATTGTTGTTTTGAGCTGTCTGATTGGTCAGTACTTGTGATGTTTGCTGTGGAATAGATTAGTTTTCAGGCTGTTTATGTAATTGTCGTGCTAATTCGTAGGCCTGTTGGTCATCTAGGGGGTTTTTCTCACTCAGCTAGGTCAATAGGCAATTAGACTGGGTTTAGTGTCTCCTTGTTTTTTCAGAAGCCGCTGTAAGCGGCCTGTCTTGTCAAGCGGAAGGTGTTTGTCACAAAACTTAGACTGTCTCCGAAACAAAATGTTCTGAGTTTTTCAAAGACGTAAGAGTTTTCAGAGGAAGGAAAGAGAGGAAGGCTGCCGTCTCACTTGAGTATCTTTTGTTATTTTAGTATTGTAGCTTTGTCAACTGTGTGTGTTTTCTATCTCTGTTCGGTTCCTCTCCTTGTAGGGTTTTGCAGACGTCATGGGCGCCCACTGCCCGTGACTGCAACCTTTTAATTTAGTGTACCCTGCGCGCACAAGCCATGTGGAATTCTGGCCTCGCGGCCGTGTTGGGAACTGTGATCTGCGTCACTGCGGTCATTTCAGAGACGTGTTTACTTAATGGGATTATCTTTTACCTCTCTCTACTGTCCATCTCCTCATTTGAATTCCATGCGTCCATGTAACTCAGCCCTACCCTTGACCCTACCCACTCAGACCCTACCACTCAACCCCTCCCCCCGGTACCAGCTTAGACCCTACCACTCAGACCTACCACTCAACCTAACCCCGGCCCTACCACTTGCCAACCAGATGGAAAGCTGCCATCGAATCTTCGCGCTCTTCTTCTCTTCTCTCTTCTATATCTCTCTTCTGGCTAATCTTCTCCTCTATCTTCTGATTCTGCTCCTTCAACCCTACTCTCAATCCAATCAAATGTTTTAATTCGTCACACTGCTTCGTAAACAACAGGTGTGGACTGCAGTGAAAAGTTACTTATGGGCCCTTCCACAATGCAGAGAGAACAACCAGGTTGTGACAGCCGTGATGCCTTCTTAGGCCTTCCAAATGCGAGAGAAACAAAGGTGTGGGCTACGTGAAATGCTTACTTACAGGCCCTTCAGAATGTCAGAGAGAAAACACAGGTGTGAACGTAGCCTTTTAGATTGGCTTTTATTGTCCCAGCACAAAGTGTGCCTGTGTAATGATATGTTGTTTAATCGCTTCTTGATATGCTACACCTGTCCGGTGGATGGATATCTTGCAAACGAGAAAATTCTCACTAACAGGGATGTAAGCATTTGTGCACAAAATGTGAGAGAAATAAGTTTTTGTGCATATGGAACATTTCTGGGATCTTTTATTTCAACCTCATGAAACATGGGACGCAATACTTGCATGAGCGTTTCTATATTTTTTTTTCAGTATATAGTCAGTCATAGTGTAAAACAGTTGAACTGTTGTCAAACAGGTGAGCTGGTTAAAGGTTGCTGGTGTTTGTGTTGGAAAACTGAGTGGGTTGAGCATAAACATAACCCTGTTACCCAGAGATTACAGGCTTTAAAAGGACATCAACTGTTACCCATAGATAGACAGGTTTAAGAGGACCATTCAAAACTGTTACCATGAGATAGACAGGCTTTAAGAGGACATCAACCTGTTACATAGATATACAGGCTTTAAGAGGTTCAACCCTGTTACCCATAGATATACGGTTTAAGGGACTTCACTGTTACCAATAGATATACAGGCTTTAAGAAGGACTTCAAACCCTGTACCATAGATAGACAGGCTTTTAAAGAGGACATTCACCTGTTACGACATAGATATACGGCTTCAGAGGACATCAACCTGTTACCCATCGATATAAGCAGGCTTTAAGAGGACTCAAACTCTGTTACCATAGATATACGGCTTTAAGAGGACATCAACCCTGTTACCATAGATAGACAGGATTTTAAGAGGATACCCTGTTAACCCATAGATATACAGGCTTTCAGAGGACTTCACGCTGTTACCCATAGATAGACAGGCTTTAAGAGGACATCAAACGCCTGTTACCATAGATACTAGGCTTTAAGAGGAACTTTCAACCCCTGTTACCAAGATAGACAGGCTTTTAAGAGGACATCACCTGTTCCATAGATAAGACAGGCTTTAAGAGGACATCAACCCTGTTCCCATAGATTACAGGCTTAAGAGGATTCAACCCTGTTACCATAGATATACAGGCTTTAAGAGGACATCAACCTGTTACCCATAGATATACAGGCTTTCAAGAGGAACATAACCGTTACCATCAGCATTACACGGCTCTAAGAGGACATCAGAAACCCTGTTCATAGATATAACAGGCTTAAGAGGACTTCACCCTGTTCCATAGATAACAGGCTTTAAGAGGACATCAACCCTGTTACATAGATAGAGACCGGTTTAAGAGACATCAACCCTGTACCCATTTAAGATATACAGGTTTTAAGAGGACTTCACCTGTTACCCCATAGATATCAGGCTTAAGAGGAATCAACCTGTTAATGCCCATAGATATATCAGGCTTTAAGAGGAATTCAAAACCCTGTTACCATAGATATACTGGCTTAAGAGGACACAACCTGTTACCCCATAGATATACAGGCTTAAGAGGAATCAACCGTCGTTACCTAATATCCAGCTTTAAGGGAGACCTTCAACACGTTACCATAGATATACAGGCTTTAAGAGGACTTCAAACCAGTTACCATAGATACAGGCCTTTAGAGGACATCAACCTGTTACCATAGTATACAGGCTTTAAGGAGGACATCACCCTGTTACCATAGATAACAGGCTTTAAGAGAATCAACCTGTTACCCATAGATAATACAGGCTTTAAAGAGGATTAACGCATGTTACCAATAGAATATACAGCTTTAGGAGGACATCAAACACCTGTACTCATAGATGATACAGCTTTAAAGAGGACATCCACTGTTAAACCCTGATTACAGGGCTTTAAGAGGGAATACATAACCCTGTAACCCATAGACTATCACAGGCTTTAAGGGACTTCACCTGTTACCCAATGATATACGAGGCTTTAAGAGGACATACCCTGTTACCCATATATATACAGGCTTTTAAGAGGACTTTCAACCCTGTTACCTAGAATATAAGGCTTTAAGGGACATCAAACCGTTACCATAGATATTATAGGCTTTAAAGAGGACATCAACCCTGTTACCATAGATATACAGGCTTTAAGAGGAACATAACCCCGTTACCATAGATATACAGGCTTTAAGAGGACTTTCAACCTGTTACCGCAATAGATATACAGGCTTTAAGAGGACATCAACCCTGTTACCATATATATACAGCCTTTAAGAGGACTTCAAACTGTTACCCATAGATTATACAGGCTTTAGAGGACAATCAACCTGTTACGCCATAGATTACAGGCTTTAAGAGGACAATCAACCCTGTTACCCATAAGATTACAGGCTTAAGCAGCGAATCACCGCTGTTACCATAGATATACCCAGGCTTTAAGAGGACTCAACCTGTTAGCTCATAGATATAAGGCTTTAAAGAGGACTTCAACCCTGTTCCATAGATATACAGGCTTTAAAGGAATCAAGCCTGTTACCCAGAGATACGGCTTTAGAGACATCAACCTGTTACCATAGATATACAGGCTTTAAGAGGACTTAACCCTGTTACCATAGATATCAGGCTTTTAAGAGGACTTCACCCTGTTACCATCAGATATAGCAGGCTTTAAGAGGACATCACCCTGTTACCTAATATACAGGCCTTTAAGAGGACTCACCTTGTTACCATAGATTTTATACAGGCTTTAAGAGGACATCAACCTGTTACCATAGATATTAGCAGGTTTAAGAGGACATCAACCTGTTACATAGATATAAAGCCAGGTTTAATGAGGACATCAACGCCTGTTA
>NW_019947139.1:17059-24570 GCF_002910315.2 Salvelinus sp. IW2-2015 | reverse complement strand
AACAGTTGTGATTGTCCCTTCCATTTTGTCCATTTTATTTTGAACTCTCCTGTTTTTAGGAAATGTTTGTTAACATGACAGCTCATTTTGTATTTGATTGAGCGCCATCTAGGTTAGGCTATTTGATCAGAGAAACCTGCATGATGTAAAAAGTGTCCATCTCATTACATTGTCATACAATTTGTTTCCAGCCAGTAGGATACAGAAAAGGCCACATACTTTTTCTACCATGTTCTATATCTGCTACATTATGAAAAGTTGGCTTCTCTCCAAAAGAACCCTGGAGAGGCGCGTTGGGAATGGACAAGCAAAATATTTTGTGCCCCTGCCTTTGACAAAGTTGGCACTGGTTATCAAAGGGCGACATCAGAGCTCACCTAAAATGCCCATATGGCACTGGTTGAGAGAAATTGTCATGGTTTTTGGGCAGAATTATGTTTTATGTGTTGTTGGATGTACGTCTTGGTCAGTTTAGAAAATGCGGCCCTGGTCAATCTGCCAACATAGGCAAACGCCTAATCCTGCCTAATGAGTGGGTCGGCGGTGAGATTCATTGAAATGTAATGTAAAGGAATCTGTTACTTTATTGTAACTATTCCCTATTCATTTGATATAAGTTTTATTGAAGCCAGATCAGCTGCTAAGCGGTTAGATTTGGGGATGTCATTTTAGGTGAAAATTTAAGAAAAAAAGGGTCCGATCCTAAGAAAAGATAGATTGAGAAGCGTTTTGTTTTGTAGGCAGTATATATTCTTCATTTCTATTGCTGCTATTTAAAAATGACATTTCTTATGTTGACTCGCCATGTGTCAGTGGGTGATAACTAAGTAGTTGGATTAAATGTGGATATGCATTTGTTAAATGATTCAACTTGTATTTAATGAGGAAAAAGCATTCAGTCATGTCCAGTTTGATCTGCGTGTAATCTAGATTTCTGACTGTTTCAGGAAGGAAAAGAGTTCAAAGATGCAGACATCTACGAGATGAACCCCCCTAAGTACGACAAGATTGAYGACATGGCCATGATGACCTACCTGAATGAAGCCTCTGTGTTGTATAACCTCAAAGAGCGTTATGCAGCATGGATGATCTATGTAAGAAACCTGCACATACAAACACACACATACATTAACATGAGATATACAGTGCATTTGGAAAATATTCAGACCCCTTGACTTTTTCCACATGTCTTTATGTTACAGCCTTATTCTAAAATGTATTCAATTGTTTTTCCCCTTGTCAATCTACACACAATACCCCATAATGACATCACAATACCCCATAATGACATCACAATACCCCATAATGACATCACAATACCCCATAATGACATCATAATACCCCATAATGGACAAAGCAAAAACAGGTTTTTAGAAATGTATTACAAATGAAAAACTGAAATATCACATTTACATAAGTATTCAGACCCTTTACTCAGTCCTTTGTTGAAGCACTTTGCCAGCATTACAGCCCAAGTCTTCTTGGGTATGACGCTACAAGCTTGCACACCTGTATTTGGGGAGTTTCTCCCATTCTTCTCTGCAATCCTTTCAAGCTCTGTAAGGTTGGATGGGGACGTTGCTGCACAGCTATTTTCAGGTCTCTCCAGAGATGTTCGATCGGGTTCAAGTCCGGCTCTGGCTGGGCCACTCAAGGACATTCAGAGACTTGTCCCGAAGCCACTCCGGCATTGTCTTAGCTGTGTGCTTAGGGTCATTGTCCTGTTGGAAGGTGAACCTTCGCTCCAGTCTGAGGCCTTAGTGCTCTTGAGCAGGTTTTCATCAAGGATCTCTCTGTACTTTGCTTGGTTCATCTTTCCCTTGGTCCTGACTAGTCTTCCAGTCCCTGCCGCCTGAAAAACATCCCCACAGCATGATGCTGCCACCACCCTGTATCACCGTAGGGATGGTGCCCGGTTCCTCAGACGTGACGCTGGCATTCAAGTCAAAGAGTTCAATCTTGGTTTCATCAGATCAGAGAATATTCTTTCTCATGATCTGAGAGTCCTTTAGCGGCCTTTTGGCAAACTGTCCTTGCCTTTTACTGAGGAGTGGCTTACGTCTGGCACTCCATCATAAAGGCCTGATTGGTGGAGTGCTGCAGAGATGGTTGTCCTTCTGGAAGGTTCTTCCATCTCCACAGAGGAACTCTGGAGCTCTGTCAAATCAAATCAAATCATATTGTATTAGTCACATGCGCGAATACAACAACACTTACAGTGAAATGCTTACTTACAAGCCCTAACCAACAATGCAGTTAAAAAAAATACAAATAAGAATAAGAAATAAAAGTAACAAGTAATTAAAGCGCAGTAGTAAAATAACAATAGCGAGACTATATACAGGGGGTACAGAGTCAATGTGCGGGATAATTGAGGTAATATGTACATGTAGGTAGAGTTATTAAAGTGACTATGCATAGATAATAACAGAGAGCAGCAGCGCGTAAAAGGAGGGGGCAATGCAAATAGTCTGGGTAGCCATTGATTAGATGTCCAGGAGTCTTATGACTTGGGTGGTAGAAGCTGTTTAGAAGCCTCTCGTCATGTTCCGTTCAGCTGTTACTGAATGTTCCAACTTAGTTATTCTCAAATATGCTTTAAGATACAATTGTCAAATATATGTCAACAATCCTTCCTCCAAAGGACCCATCTCTGATGAAATGTCATGAAAATCCATTTTTGTTCAAGTTTCGTGATGAATAGCTTTCTAATAGCTACAATAATGTGGCAACAGACTACTTCTAGCTGACCTCCCTTCCTCCAGTAGTTAATGTTTCCTCTTTCAGAACTATTCATAATCCACTTCCCTGCCGGTAACAAGCATACCCATAACATGATGCTGCCACCACAATACTTAAAAAATCCAAAAGGGATCAACATCATTGCATTCACTACACTCGCATTAACATCTGCTAACCATGTGACCAATACAATTTGATTTGATTCACTCCATGTTACTGGCCTGTAAGATAAAGTGAAAAGGAAGAAGCATGTGTTAAAGAATCCACTCCCATTTGCTTTAGCAACAAGGCTGTTTAAGTAATACTGCAAGACAAAACTTTTTGGCATAAATTAAAACTACAGGGTTGGGTCAATCCAATCCAACACAGACTGAAACAGTCTATTATCAAGTATTGTGGTGGCACATCATGTTATGGGTATGCTTGCCGTTGGCTGGGAGTGGGGAGTTTGTCAGGATCCAATGAAATATGAAGGTAAAAGTTAGAGGAAACCAGTCTCAGTCTTCTGAAAACCCTGGGATAGAATACAACTTTTCAGCCAGACAATTACACAAATGTTTTTTCCAAAGATACACCAAAATGGATTCAAAGTGTGTTATAAGTGTTCTGGAATCGTCTAGTCTCAATCCTGATTAAATTTGCTTAAAAATCAGAGACTACGTTTCAATACTGCAATCCATCAATGATTCCCAACCAAATTTAATGAAGCTTGAGCAATTTTGACAAAAACAATGGATATATGTAGCCCTAACAGTTGTGAAAATTCGGTCACATCTTATTCCAAATGATTCACAGCTGTAATGGCTGACAAAGGTGCTTCCAACAAGTATTAACTCAGGGGAGTCGAGACTTATCCAATTACTATATATTTTTTTTCTTAATTTGGAAAATTAAATCTGTAAATCTGTAGGAAAAATGATCTAATTTAATAATATTTCAGATTWAATTTTAAAGGCACCAACCTGAAAAAAGTTAAACGGGGAATTCAGGGCACAGCGAGCACTGCTGAGCAGCTAGCTAGCTAAAAGCTAGGCTAAGTTGAAGATACCATTGTAGCTAGCAACCTCCACCTAACGATCATCATCAAAACATTAACATTATTACTATCACAATAAACATCATTACTATCACAATACACATCAGTACTATCACAATAAACATCATTGCATCACAATAAACATCATTACTATCACATTACACATCAGTACTATCACAATAAACATCATTACATCACAATAAACATAATTACTATCACAATAAACATCAGTACTATCACAATAAACATCATTACTATCACAATAAACATCATTACTATCACAACAAACATCATTACTAGCACAATAAACTTCATTACTATCACAATAAACTTAAACGGGAGGTGACAGTCATAATATAATTGGCTTAGCAGCCAATGTATATTATTTAACATTAGTAATAAAATAGTACTCTTATAGGAATGGGTAATTGTTTACAAGTTTCTAGCTATCTCATAAAGCCATCACCGAAAACCAGATATTTTAATCTTCTCTGTTTTGGTAACTTCCTGTTCTTCAACGGACTCTGGCTGGACTAAAGACAACGTCAAGTTTGAAAAATGTCAACGTATGCAGTGTCCGTCTCGCAACGGTACCTTGAACCACAAGGCGGGGTTGCGTTTTCACTCCGTTGTGGACGTCTCCATTAAAATGCATGACATCAGGGGCAATGTAACGGAGTGTTTATGGATGATGTGAACGAGGCTTAAGTTCCATCGCTATCGGGAAACCGGGCCCAGACTGATTACCACTGGAATCCGCATAGCGAAACAAAATGTAACCTTGCGAGACTTCCGCATGGTTGTACGACATTAAGCAACCTTTGCAGTGGCAGGCWAGAAAAGGCTTCTTGCGTAGCCTCTTCTAGCCTGGGTGTTTATTCACCTTTATTGGAGAATAGTGATAATACATGTTGATTGGATATTTGCTATACACGGTTGTTTGGATATTTGCGATACACACCTACGTATTTATTTGGACAGTGAAGCTAAAACGTTTAATTTGGCTCTATACTCCAGAATTTTGTTTCATATGAGGTGACAGTWCAGAATGTCACCTTTTATTTGAGGGTATTTTCATACATATATGTTGTACCGTTTAGGAATTGTCGTGGAAATTACCACCAGGGACACCTGAAGTCAATCTTAAATGAATCATTCTTTACTTTCAGCAAGCTGGAGAGGTTGAACATCCCATACCAAGGTCGTACCATCCACAAGCTCAGTGCAAACGTCTCGCTTACTTTACAGCCTGATTGTGAGGGATCGATGCTTCCCACTACCTGAGACAACTCCATGCCTCGGTTGCCGACATGTTCTGATGTAGCATGGTTGTGTCTCAGCAGGAGGATGCTTATTGTTTCTCGCACCTGAGGCACTGAGTCGGGTTGCCTTCTTTCTCCAACTTGTCTTTCTCTACAGTCAAGCATCCACAGCACTGTCCTTGTGTAGACGCTCACCTCCGTCAAATGACGAGGACACACCATAAGTTAGTAAATGGTCAGTGAGCCTACCCCTCATTAATGAATGTCTAATAACTACTATCGCCCCTGGGTGACACCTAGTGATATTCCGCAGACATTCGATGCCTTCTAGTACTCGATCTGTCCCATCTCACATACTAAGGGGAGGACAGACTACCAATACATGTCATACTCTGCGGGCCAGGCTACTTAGCAACAATAACATCGTTGCTACACATATTATATATACATACCAAATTATAATACACTCAATATTACCTACACCAAGTGTTTGAGTAAATAACTCTAGTCAGGCTTATCACAATGTAGACAGATGACCAGTAGTGGTGGAGGACCTGCCCCTGCGAGACGACGCTTAAACGCGAATCTTGTCCTCTTTCTTCAACAGAATCTTAACAAACAGAGGACCTCAGACTAGTTCTCCAGCCCCATTACCAATAATCATTGCCGGTCCAGACGTTCTCTGTCCCACCTGACCTACCAACGAGATCACAGCAGTCAGCTCCATTGAATAATCCTCAGGGACCCACGACACAGGCTGCCTTATTCAAGAGGCTCATAGTTTGAAATCTCCGCACTTACTCTAGAGTAAGTCGACTCTACTATTTGCAAACTTCATCCAAAGATATTCCCCCTGAGATCCCGCCTCACCTTGACTTCTCCATATCCGTTATACATTTTCTACTTACCTTTTTCTGAGTCACACAACATTCCATTATACCTTTATTCATATCTTCTACTACACTCTTATATATCACTAATACACGCACCTGATTTAACTCCTTCCTCAACGCTAATTCACACAAACCGTACCCACTCAGCCTATCACGTCTTGCGCTCCCTCTTCACACTCCCTGTCTCATCACTCTCGAGGATTCTCCTCATACTGGCACGCAATCATTAGCTAATGGCATCCACATAAGCAATCACTTTCAAAAAATTGAATTGTCCGCTGTGGCTGCTGAAGTCTGCTGGTGTAGAAGGTATTGCCCAACAAGACAGTATAGTGGAATACTGCATTGACAAGACAGTCTGTTAAGCACCAACAAATAAACACAGTTTCTGTCAAACTGCCTTTTCTCTGCAGTGCTGACTTTTTGGAGATCTCTGAAAAAGTGATATGAAATGGCTTATTGTGAACATACCAGCTTCATTCAATAACAATATCAAAACAACTCCAGAACACGGTAAGGCTTCTCTACAGTGGGAGTTAAATGCTGCGTCTTCAAATGTGATGCCTGACTGAAGCTTTCACACAGACAACATGTTCCACACTCCTTTGCAAGTTTTAACCCCCTTTAAGTAACCAGGTAAGTTTGTTAGTCATAATTAGTTGGTGTTATATTTTATTAGTATAAACTGGTGAAACTATCCCCATATGACAGCAGAGTTTAGGCTTCTCCCCCATGTGAATAAGCTAGTGTCTTTAGCTCTGATGACAGAGCTTTCCTCCTGAGTGAGTTCTCTGATGTTTCTTCAAGTTGATACTGGCTGAAACTCTTCTCACACTGAGAGCAGCGGTGAGGCTTCTCTCCTGTGTGAGTTATCTGATGTGTTCTGAGAGTTGATAAATGACCAAAACTCTTCCCACACTGAGAGCAGCGTGAGGCTTCTCTCCTGTGTGAGTTATCTGATGTCTTCAAAGTTGATGAATGACTGAAATTCTTCCCACACTGGGAGCAGTGGAATGGCTTTTCCCGTGTGAATTAGCTGGTGTTTTCTTTAGGAAATATGAACTGGTGAAACTATCCCACACATTGAGAGCAGTGTAAGGTTTCTCTTCTGTGTGTGTTATCTGGTGTCTTCAGTTGATATAACCTGGTGAAACGCTTCCACATTGAAGGCAGTGGTAAGGCTTCTCTCCTGTGTGAGTTAGCTGGTGTTTTTTCAGAGTTGATAACTGACTGAACTCTTTCCACATTGGGAGCAGTGGAATGGCTTCTCTCCTGTGTGGTTCTCTGGTGCGACTTTAAGTCTTTTGGATGACTGAAACTCTTCCCACATTGAGAGCAGTGATATGGCTTCTCTCCTGTGTGAATTAACTGGTGTGTCTTTAAATGGTGTAACTGACTGAAACTCTTCCACACATGGAACAGCAGTAAGGTTTCTCTACTGTGTGGGTTAACTGTGTCTCTTTAGGTTTCCTACCAGACTGAAACCTTTCCACATTGCGAGCAGTGGTAAGGCTTCTCCCTGTGTGAGTTATCTGGTGTGTCTTCAGGCTGTGTAACACTGAAACTCTTTCCAACTGA
>NW_019947139.1:0-12076 GCF_002910315.2 Salvelinus sp. IW2-2015 | reverse complement strand
GAGCAGTGGTAAGGCTTCTGTCCTGTGTGAGTTCTCTGGTGTGTCTTTAGTTGGTTCGACTGACTGAAACCCTTCCCACAAACAGAGCAGTGGTATGGCTTTTCTCCTGTGTGAGTTCTTTGGTGCGTCTTTAGTTTGCTTGGTGTTTGAAATCTCTTCCCACATTGACCACATGGGTACACCTTCTTCCTTTTTTGAGTCTGTTTTGATTTGAGGTGAGTTGGYCAAATACAACTGCCTCTGCAATCTGAGCAGGGTTGGGGTCTACAAGTGTGTCTTCTCAACTCCTCTGGCTCATAGAAACTAGTGAAGCAGTCCATGCAGTGGTGATGTTTCTGTCTTGAGTTCCTCCGTCTGTGTTGTTTATGGTTTCCTGATGCTGTGGAACTGGGCTCACTGTCTGCACCTGGGTTGGAGATCTCTCCTGTGGGAATAAGAACAGATATGGGGTTAGAATCAGGAACAGTATTGAAATAGTCTTTAAAATACTTGTTTAAAGGCCTAATGCAGCCGTTTTATATCAATATCAAATCATTTACTAGGTAACAATTAAGTACTTTACTTGAATACATTTAACAAAAATATAAAAATGCAACATGCAACAATTTCAAGAATTATACTTAGTTTCAGTTCATAAGGAAATCAGTCAACTGAAAAACATTRATTAGGCCCTAATCTATGGATTTCACATGACTGAGAATACAGATATGCATCTGTTGGTCACAGAAACCTTTAAGAAAAGGTAGGGGCMTGGATCAGAAAACCAGTCAGTATCTGGCGTGACCACCATTTGCCTCATGCAGAGCGACATCTCATTCGCATAGAGTTGATTAGGCTGTTCAAATGAAATTGTATTGGTCACATACACCTATTTAGCAGATGCTATTTCAGGTGGAGAGAAATGCTTGTGTTCCCGGCTCCAACAGTGCAGTAGTATCTAATAATTCACAACAATACACACAAATGTAAAAGTAACAATATTATTAAGAAATATATAAATATTAGGAAAAGCAATGTCAGAGTGGCATTGACAAAAATACATGAAATGAGTAAAGCAGTATGTAAACATTATTTAAATGACTAGTGTTCCATTATTAAAGTGACCAGTGATTCCATCTATGTAAATGGGGCAGCAGCCTCTAAGGTGCAGGGTTGAGTAACCGGGTGGTAGCCGGCTAGTGATGGCTGTTTAACAGTCTGATGGCCTTGAGATAGAAGCTGTTTTTCAGTCTCTCAGTCCCAGCTTTGATACACCTGTACTGACCTCGCCTTCTGGATGGTAGCGGGGTGAACAGGCCGTGGCTTTGGACTTCCTGTGACATCGGGTGCTATAGGTGTTCTGGAGGGCAGGCAGTGTGCCCCGGTGATGCGTTGGGCAGACAGCACCACCCTCTGGAGAGCCCTGCGGTTGCGGGCGGTGCAGTTGCCGTACCAGGCGGTGATACAGCCCGACAGYATAATCTCAATTGTGCATCTGTAAAACTTTGTTACGGGTCTTAGAGGCTAAGCCACATTTTTTCAGCCTCCTGAGGTTGAAGACACGTTGTGGGTGAACCATTTCAGATTGTCAGTGATGTGTACGCCGAGGAACTTGAAGCTTTCCACATTCTCCACTGTGGTCCCATCGATGTGGAAAGTGTTTCCTGAAGTCCACGATCAGCTCCTTTGTTTTGTTGACGTTGAGGGAGAGTTTCTTGATTGTGGCCTGTGGAACATTGTCCCACTCCTCTACAAAGGCTATGCAAAGTTGCTGGATATTGGCGGGAACAGAACACGCTGTCATACAAATCGATCCAGAGCATCTCAAACATGTACAGTGGGTGACATGTCTGGTGAGTATGTAGGCAATGGAAGAACTGGGACATTTTCAGCTTTCAGGAACTGTGTAAGATCCTTGTGACATGGGGTCGTGCATTAGTTATGCCTGCCCATATCGTAACCCCACCGCCACCCATGGGGCACTCCGTTCACAACAGCAACCGATCACCCACACAACGCCACACACACTGTCTGTATCTGCCAGTACAGTTAAAACCGGGATTAATCTGTGAAGAGCACACTTCTCCAGTGTGCCAGTGGCTTCGAAGGTAGCATTTGCCACGGAAGTCGGTTACAACGCCAAAATGCAGTCAGGTCAAGACCCTGATGAGGACGACGAGCACGCAGATGAGCTTCCCTGAGACCATTTCTGACAGTTTGTGCAGAATTCTTTGGTTGTGCAAACCCAATTTTCATCAGCTGTCCGGTGGCTGGTCTCAGCCGATCCCGCAGGTGAAGAAGCCGGATGTGGAGGTCCTGGCTGGCGTGGCGTCTGCAGTTGTGGTCGGTTGAACATAATGCCAAATTCTCTAAAATGACGGTGGAGGCGGCTTACGGTAGAGAAATTAACATTACATTTTCTGGCAACAGCTCTGGTGGACATTACTGCAGTCAGCATGCCAAGTGCACGCTCCCTCAAAATTGCAGACATCTGAGGCATTGTGTTGTTTGACAAAAGTGAACATTATAGTGTCCTTTTATTGTCCCACAGCAAGGTGCACCTGTGTAATGATGAGTCTTAATCAGCTTCTGAATTGCTACACCTGTCAGGTGATGGACTATCTTGGCAAAGAGAAATGCTCACTAACAGGGCTGTAAAAATTTGTGCCCTAAATTTCAGAGAAAGCTGTTTGTGCATATGAAAATTCCTGGTATCTTTTACTTCAGCTCATGAAACATGGGACCAACACTTTACATGTTGTGTTTATATTTTTGTTCGAGTGTAGATTTCCATTATAAATCGGGAAAAATAATTGTTTTTAGTAGTAAAAAAAATTTTCAGCAGAAGTTTGCCACAATTTACATGGAAAGCCTAAACTCCCGCCACGCAAGTCTGCTGATTAGAAAGTCCTGTGTAAATTGTATTATCACCAGCAACTACCAGGAAAATAAAAAATCACACTTTCACAGTTTAGTTTCATCCCGTTGTACAATATGATATAAACACAGGCAAAACTGGATTTTTTGCACTTGGTCGTTATTAAGCAGAATCCTTCATTAAACCAATAACAAACCCCTTCTCTGTTTTGGTAAAAATCTGAGGGATGGGCTTTGAGATGACTAGATAGGTAATAGACGGCTCCGCCACACAAGCTCACAGAAGGACACAGAGTGGTAGCCACACAGCTCACAGAACAGGCCACAGAGTGTAGGCACAAGCTCACGAACAGGACCACAGAGGTGGCCACACAAGCTCACAGACGGACCACGAGGTACAACAATCCAGAACAGGACCAGAGTGGTAGGCACACAAGCTCACAGAACAGGACCACAGAGTGGTAGGCCACCAAGCTCACAGAACAGGACCACAGAGTGGTAGCCACACAGCTCACAGAACAGGACCACAGAGGGTAGGCACAAGCTCACAGAACGGACACAAGTGGTAGCAACACAGACTCACAGAAGAGACACAGAGTGGTAGGCCACAAGCTCACAGAACAGGACCACAGAGTGGTAGGCCACACAAGCTCACCAGAACAGGACCACAGAGTGGCCACACGCTCACAGAACAGGACCACAGAGTGGTAGGCCACACAGCTCACAGAACAGGACCACAGAGTGGTAGGCCACACAAGCTCACAGAACAGGAACAGAGGGCACACACAGCAGGTGGTAGGCACACAGCTCACAGAACAGAGACACAGATGGTAGGCCAACACAAGCTCACAGAACACGGACCACAGAGTGGTAGGCAACACAAGCTCACAGAACAGGACCACAGAGTGGTAGGCCACACAAGCTCACAGAACAGGACCACAGAGTGGTAGGCCACACAAGCTCACAGAACAGGACCACAGAGTGGTAGGCCACACAAGCTCACAGAACAGACCACAGAGTGGTAGGCACACAAGCTCCAGAACAGGACCACAGAGTGGTAGGCCACACAAGCTCACAGAACAGGACCACAGAGTGGTAGGCCACACAAGCTCACAGAACAGGACCACAGAGTGCTGAAGCGCGTAAAATGATCTTCCTCGGTTGCAACACTCACTACCGAGTTACAAACTGCTTCTGGAACAGACATCACAGAAGAACCGTTCGCGGGAGCTTCATGAAATGGGTTTGGAGGGCCGAGCAGCACACAAGCCTAAGATCACCATGTGCAATGGAAGCGTCGGCTGGGTGATAAAAGCTTGCCGACCATGGACTCTGGTGAGTGAAACACGTTCTCTGAAGTGATGAATCACTGCTTCACCATCTGCAAGGACGAATCTGAGGTTTGGCAGATGCAAGAAACGCTACCTGCCCGAATGCATAGTGCCAACTGTAAAGTTTAATGGAGGAGTAATAATGGTCTGGGGCTGTTTTTCATGGTTTGGGCTCGGCCCTTAGTTCCAGTGAAGAGAAATCTTAATGCTACAGCATACAATGACATTCTAGACGATTCTGTGCTTACAACTTTGTGGCAATAGTATGGAGAAGGCCCTTCCCTGTTTAGCATGACAATGCCCCGTGCACAAACGAGTCCATACAGAAACGTTGTCAAGATCGGTGTGGTAGAACTTGACTGGCCTGCACAGAGCCCTGACCTCAACCCCATCGAACACCTTTGGAAAGAATTAGAAAGCCGAGTGCGAGCCAGGTCTAATCGCCCAACATCAGTTCCCAACCTCACTAATGCTCGTGGCTGAATGGAAGCAAGTCCCCGCAGCAATGTTCCAACATCTAGTGGAAAGCCTTCCCAGAAGAGTGGAGGCTGTTATAGCAGCAAAGGTGGGGGCAATTCCATGATTTTGGAATGAGATGCTCAGACACGCAGGTGTCCACATACTTTTTGTCATGTCGTGTATTTCAAGGCACTCTCAGTACACCATTTGAAACCACTTCATTCATAGGCTACTGGGCWAATGGCCAGGATAAAAAGAAGCACCTACAGTAGCAGTCAAAAGTTTGGACACCGATTTATTGCTGAGGTTTTCTTAATTTTTACTATTTTCTACATTGTAGAATAATTAGTGAAGACATCAAAACTATGAAATAACACATATGGAATCATGTAGTAACCAAAAAAAGTGTTAAATAAATCTAAATATATGTTTTATTTGAGAGTCTTCAAAGTAGCCACCATTTGCCTTGATGACAGCTTTGCATACTCTTGGCATTCTCTCAACCAGCTTCATGATGTAGTKACCTGGAATGCATTTCAATTAAAAGSTGTGCCTTGTTAAAAGTTCATTTGTGGAATTTATTTCCTTCTTAATGTGTTTGAGCCAACCAGTTGTGTTGTGAAAAGAGGTAGGTGTGGTATAAGAGGTAGGGGTGGCAAGAAAAGTTCAAATAAGCAAAGAGAAACGACAGTCCATCATTACTTTAAGACATGAAGGTCAGTCAATATGGAACATTTCAAGAACTTGCAGTCGCAAAAACCATCTAGTGCTATGATGAAATGGTCTCTCATGAGGACCGCCAAAGGAAAGAAAAATCCAGACTTACCTCTGCTGCACATGATAAGTTAATTTGAGTTACCGGCCTATGAAATTACAGTCCAAATAAATGCTTCACAGAGTTCAAGTAACAGACACATCTCAACATCAACTGAGGAGACTGCATGAGTCAGGCCTTCATGCTCGAATTGCTGCAAAGAAACCACTATTAAAGGACACCAATAAGATMAAACTTGCTTGGACTAAAAAAAACGATCAATGGACATTAGACCGGTGGAAATCTGTCCTTTGGTCTGATGAGTCCAAATTTGAGCGTTTTGGTTCCAACCGCCATGTCTTTGTGAGACGGAGTGTAGGTGAACGGATGATCTCCACATGTGTGGTTCCCACCGTGAAGCACGCAATGAGGAGGAGGTGGTGTATGGTGCTTTAGCTATGGTGACACTGGTCACATCGTGATTTATTTAGAATTAAGGCCCACTGTAACCAGCGTCATAGGCTACCAAGCATTCTGCCCAAGCGATACTCGCATGATCTGACTTGTTTGCGCTTAGGTGGGGAAACATATGAATGAGTTATTTCAACCAAGGACAATGACCCACACACCGTCGCAAGGGATGTGTAAGGGCTATTTGACCATAGACAAGGCATAGTGACGTGGCAAGGTTCCTGCATCACGCATGATACCCTGGCCCTACCACACATCACCTACCTAATCCCAGAATTTGACTGATGGTTGTGGGAGATTAGAGTTGGACCGCCCATGAGTGAAGGAAAAGCACGCCAACAAGTGCAACCTCAGCATATGTAGGGACTCCTTCAAGACTCGTTGGAAAAGCATTCCAGGTGAAGCTGTTAAGAGAATCGCCAAAGCAGTGTGCGCAAGCTAGTGTGCACATCACAAGAGACTTGTAACAAAGCTCTCCCTCCCCCTCCATTTTGGTAACATCATGCAGCCAACAAATCCTATCCTCTGATAAGCCGAACCAAATTAAAGCAGGAAGCACCAGTGACTTCTGGTCTATAATAAAGTGGTCAGGTGAAGCGATAGCTAAACTAAGGACTGTTTTTGCTCTGATCACAGACAGGAACATTTTCCGGTGGAAATCCTCAGATACGACAATGAGGAGTACACCCCATATCCAGTCACTGGCTTTAATCAATAAGTCCATTGAGGACGGTCGTCCCCCACAGGAACTCTACGTACATACCCCAACCAGAAGCAATGGAAATTACAGGCAAATATTTGCACTGAGCTAAAGGGTAAGAGCTGGCTGCGCTGATCAAGGTGCAGGGAACTCGTAACCCAGAAGCTTGTAGAAATCCCTGCCTATTTTGCCCTCCGACGATGACCATCCAAATCAGCGGATCCCGAACAGCGTCAATACCCGGGGCTAGATTGAATTGTACTAGCAACTGGCATCCGACGCTCGTCTTACTGTGCGCAGGCGCTTGCACATATACAGTACTACAAGGGAAGCACAGCCCCGCGCAGCTGCCCCAGTCCTAGGTGACACGAGACCTACGATACGAGATAAACTTCAACTTTCATGCTCCGCTTCGAGGCAACGCAACATCTAGAGGCGCTGGAGATCAGTGTGCCAGGCATAAGCCTTGTAGTCGGCGATGTGCGATCACATTCTCCGTAGTCCGTACGTGAGTAAGACCTGGATACCTAAACGAGTTCACCAATATTCACAAGAGCTGCGAGGGCCAGACGGTCTCATCTACCATGTGACCTGTGCTGCTCCGGGCATGTCCTGACCAACTGGCATAGGTGTCCTTCACTGAACATTTTCAACATTGTCCCTGATTGCCAGTACTCGTAATACTACAACATGTTTCAAGGCAGACCCCATAGTCCTTGTGCGCCCCCAAGAACATGCAACGGCAACCTGCCTAATGACTACAGCGTAGCACTCAACGTCCGTAGCCAGTGAAGTGCTTTGAAAGGTGGTAATGGCCTCACCATCCAACACATTATCCAGAAACCAGACCCACTCCAATTCCTCGCCTCTACCGCCCAAACAGATCCACAGAATGATGCAATCAACTATTGCGCACTTCCACACTGCCCTTTCCCACCTTGACAAAAAGCGATACACCAACGTTAGATTATGCTATTCATTGACTACAGCCACCACGTCCCCAAGTCATGTGACCAAGTCATCCGGACCATGCGAGCTCATTCCGCGTTTCTAATAAAGGGAGAGCGAAATCTCACATCAATCCTAGTACGCCTAAAGCCTCTCACTAAAGCTGCCTGGGATACTAACACCTCCTCTAGCAACTGCGACTCCTGGCACTTCCGACGGGTCCCAGCCCCAAGGTGGCTGAGGGTAGGTAGCAAAACCACATCTGCAGACGCTGATCCTCACACTGAGCCTCCTCAGGGGGACGGTCTCAGTCCCTCTCCTGTACTCCTGTTCAACCCACGATTGCTATGGCCCACGGCTCACGACTCCAACCCATCATTAAGTTTGCCAAGGAGCGACACAACAGTGGTAGCCCTGATCACCCAGACAACGACAGACAGCACATTATTGGGAGCGAGGTCACCGAGACCGGTGTGTGGCTGCCAGGAATAACAACCTCACCTCAACATGAACAAGACTAAGGAGTGATTGTGTGTACACAGGAACAATCGGACAACCGGCCAACAGCGACCCCCATCTCATTCGGCCAGAGTGTAGTGGGACGCAGGCTCGAGAGCTTCAAAGTTCCTTGTGTCCACGATCACCAACAAACTACAATGATCCTCAAACACACCAAGATCCCAAGGTCGTTTGAGAAGGCCCACGACAAGCCTATTCCCCTCTCAGGAGGCGAAACGGAATAAAGAATATTGGCCATGGGTCCATGATAATCCTCAAAAGTTTTTAACAGCTGCCCCAACTATTGAAGCGCATCCTGACTGGTTGCATCAATTGCCTCCTCGTTTTGTAACTGGGTGCAAATTTTGGGCTCGGCGTATGCCGACCGCAAGGCCACTATCAGAGGGTAGTGCGTACGGCCAGCCCAGCTACATCGACTAGGGCGGCTAAGCTGGGAGGCTGCCGCATCCAGGACCTCCCGCAGAGAAGGTGGTACGAGAGGAAGGCCCTAAAAATTGTCCAAAGACCCCAGCCACCCCAGTCATAACTCTTCTCTCTATCATACGGCAGGATGGCGATAGCAGATACCTGGAAGTGCCAGTCCGTAGGACACAAAAAGGGGCTTCGCTCAAACAGTTGTTTACCCCCAAGCCCATAAGACTTGAACAGGTAATCAAATGGCTACCCGGATTATTTGCATTGTGTGCCCGCCCCGCCGCCAACCCCTCTTTTACGCTGGGCTGCTACTCTCTGTTTATCATATATGCATATCGCTTTAACTATACATTCATGTACATACTACCTCAATTGCAGCACGACTACCGCGGTGCCTGTATATAGCGTCGCTACTGTTATAAGTGCTCCCTAACTGTAATATAGCCTGCTAACTGTATTTTCAATGGTCTTTTTTACTGTTCTTTTTATTTCTTTACTTATGCTATTGTTCACCTAATACCTTTTTAGTCCGCTTTTTTGCACTGTTGGTAGAGCATGTACGTACCGCATTTCACTGTAAAGGTTACACCTGTTGTAACTTCGGGCGCACGTGAACAAATAAACTTTGATTTTGATTTGTTCATCGAGGCAAATGGGAGGGGGTGGCTACTTTTGAAGATATCTCATATATAAAATATATTTTGATATTATTTTGGTTACCTACATGATTCAATATGTGTTATTTCATAGTTTCGATGTCTTCACTATTAAAATAGTTTTAAATAAAGAAGGAAAGAATGAGTAGGTGTATGTTGATGTTGATAAACCAGCCATGAATGTAGGGGGGGGGGGATAATAGCTTGGTTTTTAGTCAATTAAATGAAATGGGGGGGGGCGGAAACCAAAAATGTTTTTGATGTTTGTAATATGAGATTCACCAGCACAAAATTGAAGATCTCTTACATGGGCCCACTGTGTGTCATGGCTGGATGGCTGACTCTCAAATCCACTGTGTGTACCTAGAAGACCTGTGTTTGTGCCTGAAACTTTCCTTTAGCGCTGTATCGAAACTGAGCAGTTTTGCGTGTTTTTTTAGGGACACGGCCTCAATATTGCCACCCCTCCCACCTCAGGCACAAGTGAGCTGGATGTTGACAAGGTAACATTGGCTGGAACCTGGCGTTATGGGCTGGAAATGCCAGTGCCATGTTCTTACATTAGGAAATTCCAAACTAATGTTGTTTGACACTTGGGCCTCTAATCTCAAGCTGAAAACAGGCCCAGAAGTTAAAGGCCCCGAAGCAGTATTTTTAAATCATCCCCTGTATGTCTAATACATCAGCTGTGTGTGTGTTTTTATTTCATGAAAATAATTTTCACATATTATTTGTTTATCATTGATTTCCCTGAGGCCTCCTTTTGCCATTAAATGCCTCAGTCTGCTCTTCTTGGGCATGTTGATACCAATAAAATATATTACATACCCAGCCCCTGATTGGTGGACAGAGCATACCCAGCTAAACCACTTTAAAGTAGGAGGATACAATATGCAAAATAAACAAATGTCTGGTAAATTCAGATAAGAATTCTGATGTCATGATTGGGGCCAAAACCTTATATCCCAACCTGAACAGGCCTGAAATTCCAGGAATTCTTTTCAAAAACAGGAATGTCCCATTTTTTTAACTGACAGGGGGGGGGGGGGGGGGGGGCCCCTTTAAAAAATTAGTTTGACCGGCAATTACTACTTCAGAAATGGCACCAGATTGGTGGAAAGACCTTAATCGACAGTTCTGGACATCCCCTTGTGTCTGTCATGCAGCTCAACCTCCCCATCCTACACAACTGACTTCCTGGGTCCGTGTTACCATCTCTTCTTCTCCTCTTCCTGTTCTCCACTTCTGTGAACTGCTCTCTACTTCCGCCTCTGCTTTGAATGCTCTCTCCTCCACCTCCTCTTGAATGCTCTCTCCTCCCCTCCTCCCTCTTTTGAATTGCTCTCTCTCACCTCTCCTCTTCGAATGCTCTCTCTCCACCTCCTCTTTAATCCCTATCTCCCCTCTTTGACTTCCCTCTCCTCCTTTCCTCTTTGGACTATCACATTGAGTTCCCAGTGGTTTGACTACAGTCCCTCCAGCTTCAGCTAAGACCATCTCTGGGCCCCACTGTGAGCTTTCTGTGCTGGATCACCCCAGTAAAGAACCCGGGGACTTGGTCAGACATGGGAAGGCTATAGTAGGAATCACAAGAGGCACAAACAAAATGTAAGGTGAGTTTCAACAACTGGAACAGCTTAGTTAATAAGGAAATATAACTAAATATTCCAACCACTAGGAATCTACTAATACATTTAGCTAGCTAGCATTGCTGTGGTATCGTACAGCTTTAGCGTTAGCAATGTTGAGCTAGTTGGGTTAGCTTTAACCACTGACACCTTTTCTCACTAGGATGAAAACGATCTAGCTAGATAACAAATTACCAGCAATAAGTTATATTGAAGCGCGACCAAATAACTTTGACTTGGTAATCGTATAAATGACCAGTTAGCTAAAATGAATTAGGATACTGCACAAGTAAATTAACTAGTTAGTTAGCCAGCCTTAGAATAACGGCCAAGCTAACTAGCCAATGCTCACTTATTAGTTAAGGTGCCAATATATTTATTGACATCTTGAAGATGGACAATTCAGCATTGCTGTCTTTAATAACTAATAGTTATCATTCACACAGTGGGTCTTGAAGATCAACACATTTGCTTGGTTAGGATAGATAGTTAGCTTGGGAGCCATTTTACTGGCTAGCTAACGTTAGCACAAAATGGCTATTGTTTACAGCATGATCTGGTGGACTGGACAAAATCATCCAACTCTTATGTTTTACATATGGACAACGTTTTCAGAAATATGTTTAGAAATCTTGAATTTTACCATCAAGCCGTGACTTGAATTGGCCAGCTGTTGTTGTTCTAGCTTAGGTAACTCTTTTCTTGGTGGGATTTAACGGCGGTTTGGCAATCCAAATACAATGTTTGCATTAACGCCACCAACGACTGGGAGAATATATGCCATTATACTTTGTGATAGAAAAATACCCAAATTACCCTGCCAGACTTTTGTTGATGTTAATGTGTTGATGTTCCTCGCGTATCCATAGCCAGAATGAATTTTGGCAGTTGCATGGTGATTGAAAGAATGTCCTGTTATACAAGATGATTAACACAACATGCCCAAAGACAGTATTCATTCAATACCTTGGTTTTTGTGGTGAATGTGAATGACAACTGTTTTGATTTTAATGGTTTTCAATACACATGCCTTGTCCATAATGTAAAGGCCTTATGGGATATTCATTGAAGAGGTAAGGGAGAGGATGGTACCATGTGATCTGCATAACATACCAATCCCAATTGACACATAACTTTGTAGGCCTCCCTTGTCTTATACCTTGCAGACACAGACCAAAACTGAGCAGTTTTCAGTCATCTGCATCCAATAGCAGCTAGCTTTCAACATATCGTTTATAGGCCCTACATATTCTTACCGCTTTGTGATTGATATCCAATTGAATTGTCTCCATTTTCGGCTTTAGAAAGAATTTGCACAGTATGAAGTATTTAGCTATTTC
>NW_019947138.1:36875-44537 GCF_002910315.2 Salvelinus sp. IW2-2015 | reverse complement strand
AGACCAGACAGACAGAGAGAAAGAGAGTGAGAGAGAGAAAGAGAGACGAGAGAGAGAGAGAGAGAGTGAGAAAGAGTAAGAGAAAGAGAAGAGAAAGAGAGAGAGACAGACAGACAGACAGACAGACAGACAGACAGACAGACAGACAGACAATAGACAGACAGACAGACAGACAGACAGACAGACAGACAGACAGACAGACAGACAGATATGGTGAAAGAGAGAGAGAGAGTCATCCTATGTCTAATCTTTGCAGATGATCTGGTGTTTCTGTCCCACGAAACCTAGAGGGGCCTAGAGCAGCACCTAGATCTGTCTCCAAACAAGGAGGGCCAGAGCAGCACCTAGAGTCTGTCTCCAACCAAGGAGGGCCTAGAGCAGCACCTAGATCTGTCCCCAACCAAAGAGGGCCTACAGCAGCACCTAGATCTGTACCCAACAGAGGAGGGCTACAGCAGCACCTAGATCTGTTCCCAACCAAGGAGGGCCTACAGCAGCACTAGATCTGTCCCCAACCAAGGAGGGTTTACAGCAGCACCTAGATCTGTCCCCACCAAGGAGGGCCTACAGCAGCACCTAGATCTGTCCCCAACCAAGGAGGTTTACAGCAGCACCTAATCGTCCCCAACCAAAGAGGGCCTACCAGCAGCACCTAGATCTGTACCCAACAGAGGAGGGCCTACAAGCCAGCCACCTAGATCTGTTCCAACCAAGGAGGGCCTACAGCAGCACCAGATCATTGTCCCCAACCAAGGAGGGTTTACAGCAGCACCTACCAAATCTGTCCAACCAAGGAGGCCTACAGCAGCACTAGATCTGTCCCCAACCAAAGGAGGGTTTACAGCAGCACCTAGATCTGTCCCCAACCAACGAGGGCCTACAGCAGCACCTAGATCTGTCTCCACAAGGAGGGCACAGCAGCACTAGATCTTCTGCACAGATTCTGTCAGACCTGGGCCCTGGACAGTGAATCTCAGTAAGACAAAAATAATGGTGTTCCAAAAAAGTCCAGTTGCCAGGACAACAAATACAAATTTCATCTAGACACCGTTACCTAGAGCACACAAAAACGACACCTACTCGACTTCAAAATCAACACGAAGCTGTGAACGATCCAAGAGCAAGGCAAGAAGGGCCTTCTATGCATCAAAGGAACATAAACTCGACATCCATTAGGATATGGCTAAAAATACAAAATCAATTATAGAACCCATTAAAAAGAGATGTTCAATTCTGCAGAGAGATGACCTACGGGAGATGACCCTACGGAGAGATGACCCTACGGAGAGATGACCCACGGAAGATGACCCTACGGAGAGACCCCCATCTCCATCACTACATCACCCTGTCCGCCACCCACCTGCTCACACCCCCATCTCCAGATGTTTGTGTTTGTGTGCTGTCCTGGGCTCTGTGGGGTCTGTTTGTGTTTGCTGTCCTGAGGCTCTGTGGGGTCTGTTTGTGTTGCTGTCCTGAGGCTCTGTGGGGTCTGTTTGTGTTGCTGTCCTGGGGCTCTGTGGGGTCTGTTTTGTTGCTGTCCTGAGGCTCTGTGGGTCTGTTTGTGTTGCTGTCCTGAGGCTCTGTGGGGTCTGTTTGTGTTGCTGCTTCCTGGGCTCTGTGGGGTCTGTTTGTGTTGCTGTCCTGGGCTCTGTGGGGGTCTGTTTGTGTTGCTTGTCCTGAGGCTCTGTGGGGTCTGTTTGTGTTGCTGTCCTAAGGCTCTGGTGTTCTGTTTTGTTTGCTGTCCTGGGGCTCTGTGGGGTCTGTTTGTGTTGCTGTCCTGGGGCTCTGTGGGGTCTGTTGTGTTGCTGTCCTGGGGCTCTGTGGGTCTGTTTGTGTTGCTGTCCTGGGGCTCTGTGGGGTCTGTTTGTTGTTGCTGTCCTGGGGCTCTGTGGGGTCTGTTTGTTTGCTGTCCTGAGGCTCTGTGGGGTCTGTTGTCTTGTGTCCTGGGCTCTGTGGGGTCTGTTTGTGTTGCTGTCCTGGTCTGTGGGGTCTGTTTTGTGTTGCTGTCCTGAGGCTCTGTGGGGTCTGTTTTGTTGCTGTCCTGGGCTCTGTGGGGTCTGTTTGTGTTGCGTGTCTGGGCTCGTGGGGTCTGTTTGTGTTGCTGTCTGGCTCTTGGGTTCTGTTTGTGTTGTCCTGTCTGGGCTCTGTTGTGTTGGGTCTGTTTTGTGTTTGTGAACAGAGCCCAGGACAGAACACAAACAGACTATCTGGCCCTAAACGAGAGGTACACAGTGGCAGAATACCTGACCACTGTGGACTGACCCAAAACTAAAAATCCTTGACTATGTACAGACTCAGTGAGCATAGCCTTGCTATGAGAGAGACCGCCTAAGGCAGACACCATGGCTCTCAGAGAGAGACAGGCTATGTGCAACACCACACACACACACACACACACACATCACACAGCACACACACACACACCACACACACACACACACACAACACACCACACACAACACACAACACACACACACACACACACACCACACGACACACCACTAACCCTCCCATATTCAGTCCATTACCCACGAACCCACCCTCCCATATTAAGGTGCCCTGACCTCCTGTGGTCTTTCCTATCTGATGCATCTCTCCTGTCTTGTCTGTCGTGCTGTTGGTCCAGTTTCTGTTCGTTCTCCTTGGTTTGCTCTGTACTGGTCCTCGCTCTGTTTCTGGTTCTGTTCTGCTTGGTTTGTTCGGTTCTGCTTGGGTTCTGCTCTGCTGTTCTGCTCTGTTCTGGTCCTGTTCTGTTCTGGTTCTGTTTTGCTTTGTTCTGCTCGGTTCTGCTCGGTTCTACTCTGTCGTCATCAATTAGTCCAGGCTAATTGGACTGAATAAGGGTGAGAGACCTGACAGGATCCATTCTATAACAAACACACAGCCCCCGTCCCTGCCACACACACAGCCCCCCTCCTGCCAACACACACCAGCCCCCCGTCCCTGCCACACACAGCAGCCCCCCGTCCCTGCCACACACACCAGCCCCCGTCCCTGCCACACACACCCAGCCCCCCGTCCTGCCACACACACCACCCCCCGTCCCTGCCACACACACCAGCCCCCCGTCCTGCACACACACAGCCCCCGTCCCGTTGCCACACACACCAGCCCCCGTCCTGCCACACACACCAGCCCCCCGTCCTGCCACACACAACAGCCCCGTCCCTGCCACACACACCACCCCCCGTCCTGCACACACACCAGCCCCCGCCCTGCCACACACACCAGCCCCCCGCCCTGCCACACACACCAGCCCCCCTGTACCTGCCACAACACCAGCCCCGTCCCTGCCACACACACCAGCCCTCTGCCTACACATCGACTCATCTAATCTAGGAGAGACAGAGAGAATGAGAGAACGAGAAATAGAGAGGGAGAGAGAGAGAGGCAGTACCCCAACAGCACACCATTTTAAGAGTGACTTCATTCTAAGTGTTCACAGTGTCCATAGGGAATACATACAACAAAAATATAAACGCAACATGTAAAGTGTTGGTCCCATGTTTCATGAGCTGAAATAAAAAAATCCCAGAAATGTTCCTACGCACAAAAAACGTATTTCTCTCAAATGTTGGGCACAAATTTGACTAAATCCCTGTTACTGAGCAATTTCTCCTATGCCAAGATAATCCATACACACTGACAGGTGTGGTATATCAAGAAGCTGATTAAAACAGCATGATCATTACAAAGGTGCACCTTGTGCTGGGGACAATAAAAGGCCACTCTAAAATGTGCAGTTTTGTCACACAACACAATGTTTTGGGGTTTTAGGCTGGGTTTCTGTACAGCACTTTGTGACATCGGCGGATGTAAAAAAGGCTTCATAAATACATTTGATTGATTGATTGATTGAATCACTCAAGTTTTGAGGGACGTAAATTGGCATGCTGACTGCATTCTCACCCTCTCCTGTACTCCCTGTTCACCCACGACTGCGTGGCCATGCACGCCTCCAACTCAATCATCAAGTTTGCGGATGACACTACAGTGGTAGGCTTGATTACCAACAACGACAAGAGGCCTACAGGGAGGAGGTGAGGGCCCTCGAGGTGGTGTCAGGAAAATAACCTCACACTCAACGTTAACAAAACAAAGGAGATGATCGTGGACTTCAGGAAACAGCAGAGGGAGCACCCCTATCCACATCGACGGGACAGTAGTGGAGAAGGTGGGAAAGTTTTAAGTTCCTCGGCGTACACACACGGACAAACTGAAATGGTCCACCCACACAGACAGCGTTGTGAAGAAGGCGCAGCAGCGCCTCTTCACCTCAGGAGGCTGAAGAAATTTGGCTTGTCACCTAAGACCCTCAGAAACTTCTACAGATGCAACAATTGAGAGCATCCTGTCGGCTGTATCACCGCCTGGTATGGCAACTGCTCCGCCCACAACCGTAAGGCTCTCCAGAGGGTAGTGAGGTCTGCACAACGATCACGGGGCAAAACTACCTGCCCTCCAGGACACCTACACCACCCGATGTCACAGGAAGGCCATAAAGATCATCAAGGACAACAACCACCGAGCCACTGCCTGTTCACCCCGCTATCATCCAGAAGGCGAGGTAGTACAGGTGCATCAAAGCTGCGACCGAGAGACTGAAAACAGCTTCTATCTCAAGGCCATCAGACTGTTAAACAGCCATCACTAACATTGAGTGGCTGATGCAACATACAGACTCAAAATCTCTAGCCACTTAATATTAATAATTGGATGTAATAAATTATCACTAGTCACTTTAAACAATGCCACTTTAATATAATGTTTACATATCCTACATTACTCATCTCATATGTATATACTGTACTCTCTACCATCTACTGCATCTTGCCTATGCCGTTCGGCCATCGCTTATCCATATATTTTATAGTACATATTCTTATTCATTCCTTTACACTTGTGTGTATAAGGTAGTTGTTGTGGAATTGTGTAGGTTTACTTGTTAGATATTACTGCCCTGTCGGGTACTAGAAGCACAGCATTTCTCTACACTCACATTAACATCTGCTAACCATGTGTATGTGACCAATAACATCTGCTAACCATGTGTATGTGACCAATACATCTGCTAACCATGTGTATGTGACCAATAACATCTGCTAACCATGTGTATGTGACCAATAACATCTGCTAACCATGTGTATGTGACGATTAAACATCTGCTAACCATGTGTATGTGACAATAACATCTGCTACCATGTGATATGTGACCAAACATCTGCTAACCATGTGTATGTGACCGATTAACATCTGCTAACCACTGTGATGGATAATAACAATCTGCTAACCATTGACCATTAACATCTGCTAACATGTGTATTGACCAATAACATCTGCTAACCATGTGTATGTGACCATTAACATCTGCTAACCATGTGTATGTGACAAATAACATTGCTAACCATGTGTATGTGACCATAACATCTGCTAACCATGTGTATGTGACCAATAACATCTGCTAACCATGTGTATGTGACATACAATTGCTAACCATGTGTATGTGCCCAATAACATCTGCTAACCAGTGTATGTAACCATACATCTGCTAACCATGTGTATGTGACCAATAATATCTGCTAACCATGTGTATGTGACCAGTAACATCTGCTAACCATGTGATGTGACCAGTAACATCTCTACCATGGTGTATGTGACCATTAACATCTGCTAACCATGTGTATGTGGACCAAAACATCTGCTAACACAGTGTGTATGACCATAACATCTGAACCATGTGTATGTGACCAATACATCTGCTAACCATGTGTATGTGACCAATAACATCTGCTAACCATGTGTTATGTGACCAATAACATCTGCTAACCATGTGTATGTGACAATAACATCTGCTAACCATGTGTATGTGACCATATAACATCTGCTAACCATGTGTATGTGACCAATAACATTGCTAACCATGTGTATGTGACCATAAATAACATCTGCTACCATGTGTATGTGAACCAATAACATCTGCTAACCATGTGTATGTGACCAATAACATCTGCTAACCATGTGTATGTGACCAATAACATCTGCTAACCAATGTGACCAATAACATCTGCTAACCATTGACCAATAACATCTGCTAACCATGTGACCAATAACATCTGCTAACCATGTGACATAACAGCTGCTAACCATGTGTATGTGACCAATAACATCTGCTAACCATGTGACCAATAACATCTGCTAACCATGTGACCAATAACATCTGCTAACCATGTGACCAATAACATCTGCTAACCATGTGACCAATAACAACTGCTAACCATGTACCAATAAATCTCTAACCATGTGACCAATAACAATCCGCTAACATGTGTAGGTGACAATAAGATTAGATTTGAAATAACTAAACTGTTCTAAATATTCAAAAGATGAATGTATTCATGTTTCCTTACGTATCCCCTCCCACCCTGTCACACCAACACCAGACACCGTGTTCACTATGTTGTCACGAGACTCATTTTGGCCATCTGCCTTGTGACTTCCGCTGGACAATCAGGTCGCTAGGCAACCGCTCCCCTGCTATGAGAATTTCCATGCATCACTGTCCATGGCAATCCTACGACCAGGTTTAACATGACACTTTCACACCTTTAACAATCTATAGCTAATTAAATACYGTATGTTGTTGCTATGGCAGCGACAACAACAGGGTTTTCCTTTTCTGAGAACCCCAAACTCTGAAGGCGCWTCAATCTCTCAGCGTTCTGCAGTGCTTGATAGAAAGGAGTCAAACAGAACATAGACTTGGCATCAATCAAAGTATTTATTTTTTCCCCTTTTTCGTGGTATCCAATTGGTAGTTCCAGTCTTGTCCCATCGCTGCAACTCCCSTACGGACTCGGGAGAGGTGAAGGTCGAGAGCCGTGCGTCCTTCGAAACACGACCCAGCCAAGCCGCACTGCTTCTTGACACAATGCTCGCTTAACCTGGAAGCCAGCCGCACCAACGTGTCAGAGGAAATACCGTACACCTGGCGATGGTGTCAGGGTGCATTGCGCCCAGCCCGCCACAGGAGTCGCTAGTGTGCAGTGGGACAAGAACATCCCTGCCGGGCAAACCCAGACTTGAATTAGATCGAACATCTTTGGAGAGACCTGAAAATAGCTGTGCAGCGATGCTCCCTGTCCAACCTGACARAGCTTGAGAGGATCTGCAGAAAATAATTGGAGAAACTCCCCAAATACAGGTGTGCCTAGTTTGTAGCGTCATACCCAAGAAGACTCGAGGCTGTAATCGCTGCCAAAGGTTCTTCAACAAAGTACTGAGTAAAGGGTCTGAATACTGATGGAAATGTTATATTTTCAGTTTTTATTTGTTAATACATTTGCAAACATTTTTTAAAATCTGTTTTTGCTTTGTCATTATGGGGTATTGATGATGGAGGCAGGATGGCAGGCACCAGCTTTACGGCCACATAGCCAAATGGGTCGAGAGGGGAAAACATTTTAAACAAATCTGAAATGATTGAGGTGATCAGAAAGACATAGCAGGGCTTCAACCACAGTAATGCTTAAACCACAGTAATGCCTAAACCACAGTAATGCCTAAACCACAGTAATGCCTAAACCACAGTAATGCCTAAACCACAGTAATGCCTAAACCACAGTAATGCCCAAACCACAGTAATGCTTAAACCACAGTAATGCC
>NW_019947138.1:28710-30405 GCF_002910315.2 Salvelinus sp. IW2-2015 | reverse complement strand
GACTGATGTCATTGCATGTCTCATCCATGGCCTGAAGGAAGGCGATACGCTCATGGGGAAGACAATCATACATCTTCCACCTGTATTGTAATCGTGTATTGTATTGTACTCACTGTATGTATTGTGGTGGTCCTGTACGTTGCTCAGATCATAAGAGGGTGGCACCAACAACACCAGAGTTGTGGGTTCAATTCCCACTGGGGTCACATACCAAAATGTGTGGACACTTTGGACAAAAGTGTCTGCTATGTAAATAGCCTGTATTACAGTACTGTATTGGTCTATATTACAGTATTATAGTACTGTAACATCCATATTGCCCTAACACCTAACATCCATATTGCCCTAACACCTAACATCCATATTGCCCTAACACCTAACATCCATATTGCCCTAACACTCACATACACAGGCAGACACGCACACTGAATACATCACTGCCAGCTGACTCACACAGTGCCAGTTCTGTCACACACACCCCTCACAGACACACTCATGACTGCCTGACCTTCTGCCTGTGTGACACGGACACACCCACACAAACACATCGCTCCGGCCAGTGGAATCACTCATTTTCCCTCCCGTCTGCCTTCTGGTGAAACAGACTTGAGGGGGCAACGAGAAGGTAGCAGCCAATCTGTCACGTGTGTATTAACATCAAGTTAGATAATACACCAGACAGACTAGGAAGGTGAGTAGAAGCATTAGTTTGTTTCACTGACTATTTTCACAACTATATTGGGGAATTTTTCAAATCTCGTTAAGTACAAAACTCCAAACTGGTAAGACTTGTAACGCAGTCAGCCTTACATTCAAAACATTTCATTCACCACACAACCATTGATACAAAATACACAGTAAATGAAATATAATAAGTACATTAATCCACAAAATACAACATAATATCTTCTCAATTATTTTAACAACTAGATGAATAACTAAACATGTAAGATACTGTTTCAAAGGGCCTTTTGAATGTGGTTAAGCTGCAGTACTGTACATCCCAGTACAATACACTGTTGTCACATTCAATACACTTTTAAAAATGTATTTTTATTAAACCTTTTTTTTAACTAGACATGTCAGGACAAATTCTTATTTACAATGATGACTGATGTCATTGCATGTCTCATCCATGGCCTGAAGGAAGGCGATACGCTCATGGGGAAGACAATCATACATCTTCCACCTGTATTGTAATCGTGTATTGTATTGTACTCACTGTATGTATTGTGGTGGTCCTGTACGTTGCTCAGATCATAAGAGGGTGGCACCAACAACACCAGAGTTGTGGGTTCAATTCCCACTGGGGTCACATACCAAAATGTGTGGACACTTTGACAAAAGTGTCTGCTATGTAAATAGCCTGTATTACAGTACTGTATTGGTCTATATTACAGTATTATAGTACTGCATTGGTCTATATTACAGTATTACTGTATTGCCCTATATTACAGTATTACAGTACTGTATTGACCGATATTACAGTATTATAGTACTGCATTGGTCTATATTACAGTATTACTGTATTGCCCTATATTACAGTATTACAGTACTGCATTGCCCTATATTACAGTATTACTGTATTGCCCTATATTACAGTATTACAGTACTGTATTGACCGATATTACAGTTATATAGTACTGCATTGGTCTATATTACAGTATTACTGTATTGCCCTTATTACAGTATTAC
>NW_019947138.1:12147-26451 GCF_002910315.2 Salvelinus sp. IW2-2015 | reverse complement strand
GTATTGCCCTATATTTACAGTATTACAGTTACTGTATTGCCCATATTCAGTATACTGTATTGACATATTACAGTATTACAGTACTGATTGCCTAATTACAGTATTACAGTACTGATTGCGCTATATTACAGTATTACTGTATTGCCCTATATTACAGTATTACAGTACTGTATTGCCCTATATTACAGTATTACAGTACTGAATGGTCTATATACAGTATTACTGTATCCTAATTACAGTATTACAGTACTGCATTGGTCTATATTACAGTATTACTGTATTGCCCTATATTACAGTATTACAGTACTGAATTGGTTTATATTACAGTACTGTATTGCCCATATTACAGTATTACAGTACTGTATTGCCCTATATTACAGTATTACAGTACTGCATTGCCTATATACTGTATTGCCCTATATACAGTATTACAGTACGTATTGCCCTATATTACAGTATTACAGTACTGCATTGCCTATATTACAGTATTACAGTACTGTATTGCCCTATATTTAGCCAGCAGCATACTACCCTGCATCCCACTGCTGGCTTGCCTCTGAAGCTAAGCAGGGTCAGTCCCTGGGTGGAGAGCAGATGCTGCCTGGAAGTGGTGTTGGAGGGCCGATAGGAGGCACTATTCCTCTGGCCTAATAAAATATCACAATGCCCCAGGGCAGTGATTGGGACACTGCCCTGTGTAGGTGCCGTGTCTTTCGGGGTGGGTGAAAACAGGTCCTGAATGTCTGTGGTCACAAAGGTCACTTATCATTAGAGTAGGGTGTTAACCCCGGTGTCCTGGCTAAATTCACAATCTGACCTTCATACCATCAGGGTCACCTAATCATCCCCAGCTTCCAATTGTCTTCTTCCCCCTCCTCTCCCCTGTAACTATTCCCAGGTCGTTGCTGTAAATGAGAATGTGTTCTCAGTGAACTTACCTGCTTAAAAAAATACTACAGTCCTGTATTTTCAGTATTACAGTACTGTATTGGCCTATGTACTAGTATTACATACTGTATTGGCCTGTATACAGTATTACAGTACTATATTGTCCTATATTACAGTATTACAGTACTGTATTGGACTATATTACACTATTACAATAATGTGTTGGCCTATATTACAGTATTACAGTACTGTATTGGRCTATATTACAGTATTACTGTACTGTATTGGACTATATTACAGTATTACAGTACTATATTGTCCTACATTACAGTATTACAGTTCTGAATTGGCCAATGCAATGTTGGTAATGTTGGTGAAGACACATACTTGTGAAAATTACACCAAAGCAATAGAAATCCCAGACAGTCTGTTATGCTGTTATGTCACAGCCCCGAGGATAGGTATGTGTCATTCAGGCTGTTTATTACCGTGAGATGATGTCAGCGTTCGAACAGTAGCTTCTTTATGAACTTCTTCACATCACCCAGGGCTGTATACTCTGCTCTCACACATCACACTCTTGCCTCTCGTCTAATATCCTCCCTTCTCCTCCCTTCTAATCTCCTCTCCTCCTCTCGTCTAATTTCCCTCCCTTCTCCTCTCTTCTATTCTACTCTCTTCTAATCTCCTCTCCCCCTCTCGTCTAATTTCCCCCCCTTCTCCTCTCTTCTATTCTACTCTCTTCTAATATCCTTCCTTCTAAAATCCTCCCTTCTCCTCCTATCGTCGATCGCCTCTCTTCTAATCTCCTCTCTTCTCCTCTCTTCTAATCTCCTCTCCTCCTCTCATCTAATCTCTTCTAATCTCCTCTCTTCTCCTCTCTTCTAATCTCCTCTCCTCCTCTCATCTAATCTCTTCTAATCTCCTCTCTTCTTCTCTCTTCTAATATATTCCCTTCTAATCTCTTCTAATCTCTTCTCCGTCTCTTCTAATCTCCTCCCTTCTCCTCCCTTCTCCTCTCCTCTCTTCCTCTCTTCTAATCTCCTCCCTTCTCCTCTCTTCTAATCTCTCTTAATCTCCTCTCTTCTCCTCTCTTCTAAATCTCTTCTCCTCTCTTCTAATCTCCTCTCTTCTCCTCTCTTCTAAACTCCTCCCTTCTCCTCCCTTCTCCTCTCTTCTAATCTCCTCCCTTCTCCTCTCTTCTAATCTCTTCTCCTCTTTTCTAATCTCTTCTCTTCTAATCTCTTCTCCTCTCTTCTAATCTCCTCTTTCTAATCTCCTCTCTTCTCTCTTCTAATCTCCTAATCTCTTCTCTCTCCTCTCTTCTTCTTTATCCTCATCTAATCACTTAATCTCTTCTCTCTTTCCTCTCTTCTTCTTTCTCCTCTTCAGTCTTCCTTGCACTGTTACACTCTGTCTCCAATTGTGAAAAGAATACAAAGAAGCTTCCCAGACTCCCACAGGAGAAGTGTTTGTGTGTGTGTGTAAGGCTGGGATTGTCTGAGGGTCCCCCTAGCTGGCACTACCAGGGACCAAGATAGAGTATGTGTCTACTGTAGACGATGTTATTGTGCTCCAGAGTGGCGCAGCGGTCTAAGGTACTCAGTGCTAGAGGCATCACTACAGACCCTGGTTCGATTCCAGGCTGTATCACAACTGGCCGTGATTGGGAGTCCCATAGGGCGGTGCACAATTAGCCCAGTGTCGTCCAGGTTAGGGTTTGGCCGAGGAGGGCTGTCATATTAAATAAGAATTTGTTCTTAACTGACTTGCCTAGTTAAATAAAGGTTATTTATCATTTTGTTTTCAATGGAGTCGTTTTTAGAATCAACACTATTTGTTTGATGCAGAACATATTATCACTGCAGGAAAATAAATCCCTTTGTTCATGCTATTGTTTCCTTGTTCTCAGCTAACCTCAGTAAGGACTGAGAGAAACCGAACCAGGCAGTAGCTTTACATGGACTTTATTGCCCTCTGCTGGTTTTAATGAGCCATTACATTTTATTAAAGGCAAACGTGACATCAAGGCATGCAGAGGAGACTTCAGAGGGTTCCCAGTCAAACGCCTTCATCTGTTCTCTACCACTGCCTAGAGACGGGAGGAGAAGGACGGGGAGGGGTATTATGGTGAGAGGAGGAGTAGGGGACCGCTGTGAAGCAGGCAAGAATAACTCAGTACTTATGGGTCATGGATTTTTGGAGTCTTTTCAGAATAAGAGTCCCATCCCCTACGCTTTGTAAATGAATAATTAGGGCAAAAGTGATGGGAAATGTGCAGAATTATTCATATATTATATACTAGTTATCATACAAAGAATAATTCAAGTATTTCTATAAGATTTTTCAAGCCTAAATGGTCTAAATGTGTGTACTCCTATTAGTTATTGCGCCGTACATAATTGTCTGTACGTTGTGTCACAGTAACAAATCTAAAATAAATTAAAGGGGGGGGGGGAGGGGTCTGTTCTACTCAGGAGCACTTCTAGTTCACCCCCAGAATAAACCCGAAATAAAAATCATGAAACTCCTGTCAATTTGGTGAAAGCCTATGTTCTATCAGTGGTTCAAATCAAATGTTTCCCCATGTTTAAAATCAAATGTTTCCCAGTGTTTTCAATCAAATGTTTCCCCATGATTTAAATCAAATGTTTCCCCATGATTTAACTTCTAARTGGTCTGTCTGTGAAATCATAGCTATATTATGGGGTCAATTTCACAACATATTCATTGAATCAAAATAAAATACATTGTGAACATGAAAAATAAAGTTGAGAATGTAAACATAATTTTTTATTGATTTATTTCACCTTTATTTAACCAGATGAAGGAAAAAGGAAACCGCACACCGCTCTTTATAGTATCACCGATATTTAATAAGCTTACCTATAAGCTTTTGTGAAATTTGAAATTTGCACCCTTATGTAGACCTGGCCCCACCCACATCCGTTCTACACATCGAAGGGGGTTGGAGGCAAAGGAAAAACAAATAAGTGCTACCAAATATAACAATATGCATTTCATAAATATACAAAAGTGTATAAATAAGGCGTATTGAACACGACAGTAAAACCTCAATGAGGACATAGCAAGTTTTCATAGTCATTGGTACATCCTACGAAAAACGTCAGAATAATCTACAAGAGACACATATTTCATGTTCAAATTCACAACATAACATACAGAGGCATTTCATCACTATGAAATAATTCTGAGGGGTGAAAATCCCCAAAACATGATCTTTTACTCAGAGTATTATTAATCACCTCCCCTGTCTGATATCTTAACTTTCTCTATGCCACAAAATCTAAAGTGGAAATGTCATGCTTCAGCTCATTGAAATGTACAGCGACTGGATAATCCCTGTCGTTTCTCCTGATTGAACTTTTATGTTACTAATTCTCTGTTTGAGAGAGCGGGTGGTTTTACCGACATAACAGAGCCCACGTGGACATTTAATAATGTAAATAACATGGGTGGTGGAACACCTAATAATGTCATTTATTAGGAACCGTTTTCCTGTGTGTGGGTGGCAGAAATATTCACTCTTCATCATATGTTGCACTGTGCGCATCCTCTGCATTTATAGCTACCATTTGGTAGAGGGCGTAAAAGAGCCTGGCTGATTTTCTTTTGTGGCTGGCAGTTGGCATGAACCAATTTATTGCGAAATTGAGACCTCTCCTGTACACAATACGTGTGATATTTAAATTCAGCAAAGCTGGGTCCGATGATAAAATATGCCAGTGTTTCTTGACCACACCTCCCACTTTTGGCGAATTGAAAGTATATGTAGTTTGTGAACATTACGGAGTGTTCTTTAGCGGGTCTTTTTGTGGCGGTTCATCTCGTGTTTTCCCAAGCCAAATGATGAGCTTCATCCACACATTGTGGAGAATAGCCTCTTAGAAACCTAATGCGCATCTCTGCTGCTTTTTCTAGATAATCCTCTGGAGTGGCAGATAGCGCAGTCTGAAAAATGGGCTTCTTGGAAGTCCTCTTTTTAATGGCTCAGGGTGGAAGCTGTCCCCCTTTAATATAGTATTTCTGTCCGTTTCTTTTCTATACAGAGGTGTAAACAGGGTCCATTTGATTAGTAAAATAGACCAAGCCAGGCAGCATCATGTTGTGGGGTGCTTTTGCTGCAGGAGGACTGGTGCACTTCACAAAATAGATGCATCATGAGTAGGAAAATTAGGTGAATATTGAAGCAACATCTCAAGACATCAGAGGAAGTTAAGCTTGTTCGCAAATGTGTCTCCAAATGGACAAATGACCAAGCATACTTCCAAAGTGTGGCAAAATGGCTAAGACGAAGTGGCCACACAAAGCCCTGACCTCAATCCTATAGAAAATTTGTGGTTTGAACTGAAAAACTGTGTGCGAGCAAGGAGGCTACAAACCTGACTCAGTTACACCAGCTCTGTCAGGAGGATTGGGCCAAAATTCACTCAACTTATTGGGGAAGTTGTGGAAGGCTACCCGAAACATTTGAACCAAGGTTAAAAATTTAAAGCAATGCTACCAAAAATTAATTGAGTGTATGTAAACTTCTGACCCACGGGAATGTGATGAAATAAATAAAAGCTGAAATAAATCATTCTCTCTACTATTATTCTGACATTTCACATTCTTAAAATAAAGTGATGTTCCTAACTGACCTAAGACAGGAATTATTACGCAGGAATTGAAATGTCAGAATTGTGAAAAACGGAGTTTAAATGTATTTGGCTAAGGTGTATGTAAACTTCTGACTTCAACTGTATGTTTAGTTGCCCTAGGTCATACACCACATAGCGGAAGTGATGGAATTACACTTGAAACAGTGATGAACCTGTTGTCTTGATTATAATCCAAGTGTCTGTAGGTCAACATCTAGGGTGAGAGCAGGACTGCAGGAGAATGTGACAGGTCTAGTGGTGAGAGCATACAACGAGAATGTGGACATCTAGGGTGAGAGCAAGACTGAGGAGATATGTGGACATCTAGGGTGAGAGCAGACAGGGGAGAATGTGGACATCTAGGGTGAGAGCAGACAGAGAGAATGTGACATCTAGGTGAGAGCAGACAGGAGAATGTGGACATCTAGGGTGAGAGCAGACAGGAGAATGTGGACATCTAGGTGAGAGAAGACTGGGAGAATGTGGACATCTAGGGTGAGAGCAGACTGAGGAGAATGTGGACATCTAGGGTGAGAGCAGACTGGGAGAATGTGGACATCTAGGGTGAGAGCAGACAGGAGAATGTGGACATCTAGGTGAACAGACAAGGAAATGACATCTAGGGTGAGAGCAGACTGGGGAGAATGTGACATCTAGGGTGAGAGCAGACAGGAGGAATGTGGAAATACTAGGGTAGAGAGCAGACTGAGAGAATGTGGACATCTAGGGTGAGAGCAGACTGAGGAGAATGTGGACATCTAGGGTGAGAGCAGACAGGGAGAATGTGGACATCTAGGGGTGAGAGCAGACAGAGAGAATGTGGACATCTAGGGTGAGAGCAGACAGGAGAATGTGGACATCTAGGGTGAGAGCAGACAGGAGAAGTGTGACATCTAGGGTGAGAGCAAAACTGGGAGAATGTGACATCTAGGGTGAGAAGCAGACTGAGATCTCTCTCTTTNGGAGAATGTGGACATCTAGGGTGAGAGCAGACAGGAAGAATGTGGACTCTAGGGTTTGAGAGCAACTGGGGAGAATGTGGGACATCTAGGGTGAGAGCAGTACAGGAGAATGTGGAACATCTCGGGTGAGAGCAGACCAGGAGAATGTGGACATTAGGGTGAGAGCAACTGAGGAGAATGTGGACATTAGGGTGAGAGAGACAGGAGAATGTGGACATCTAGGTGGAGCAGACTGGGGAGAATGTGGACATCTAGGGTGAGAGCAGACAGGAGAATGTGGACATCTAGGGTGAGAGCAAGACAGGGAGAATGTGGACATTCTAGGTGAGAGCAGACTGGGGAGAATGTGGACATCTAGGGTGAGAGGCAGACTGAGGAGAATGTGGACATCTAGGGTGAGCGAGCAGGAGAATGTGGACATCTAGGGTGAGAGCAGACAGCGAGAATGTGGACATTAGGGTGAGACAGACTGGGAGAATGTGTGACATTCTAGGGTGGAGAGGCAGACTGGGGAAGAACTGTGGACATCTAGGGTGAGAGCAGACAGGAGAATGTGGACATCTAGGGTGGAGCAACTGAGGAGAATGTGGACCATCTAAGGGTGAGAGCAGACCTGAGGAGAATGTGGAACATCTAGGGGTGAGAGCAGACTGGGAGAATGTGGACATCTAGGGTGAGAGCAGACTGAGGAGAATGTGGAATCTAGGGTGAGAGCAGACGTGAAGGAGATTGGACATCTAGCGGTGAGAGCAGACTGAGGAGAATGTGGAACATCTAGGGTGAGAGCAGACAGGAGAATGTGGACATTAGGGTGAGAGCAGACTGGGAGAATGTGACACTAGGGTGAGAGAGACTGAGGAAAATGTGACATCTAGGGTGAGAGCCAGACAGGAGAATGTGGACATCTAGGGTTGAGAGCAGACTGGGGAGAATGTGGACATCTAGGGTGAGAGCAGACTGAGCGAGATGTGGACCTCTTAGGGTTGAGAGCAGACAGGAGAATGGTGGACATCATGGGTGAGAGCAGATCAGGAGAAATGTGGACATCTAGGGTGAGAGCAGACAGGAGAAATGTGGGACATCTAGGCGGAGAGCCGACTGAGGAGAATGTGGACCATTCTAGGGTGAGAGAGACAGGAGAAGTGTGACATCTAGGGTGAGAGCAGTACAGGGAGAATGTGGATGCACTAGGGTGAGAGCAGACAGGAGAATGTGGGACAATCTAGGGTGAGAGCAGACTGGGGAGAATGTGGACATCTAGGGTGAGAGGCAGACAGGATGAAGTGGAACTAGGGTGAGGCAGACAGGAGAATGTGACATCTAGGGGTGAGAGCAGACAGGAGAATGTGGACATCTAAGGTGAGAGCACGACAGGAGAATGTGGACATCAGGGTGAGAGCAGACTGAGGAGAATGTGGACATCTAGGGTGAGAGCAGACAGAGAATGTGGACATCTAGGGTGAGAGGCAGACTGCAGGAGAATGTGGACATAGGGTGAGAGCAGACTGAGGAGAATGTGGACATTAAGGGTGAGAGCAGCAGGAGAATGTGGACATCTGAGGGTGAGAGCAGACTGGGGAGAATGTGGACATCTAGGGCGGAGAGCAGACAGGAGAATGTGGACACTAGGGTGAGAGCGCAACAGGAGAATGTGGACATCTAGGTGAGAGCAGAACAGGAGAATGTGGACATTAGGGTGAGAGCAGCACTGGAGAAGTGACATCTAGGGTGAGAGCAGACTGAGGAGAATGTGGACATCTAGGGTTGAAGAGCAGACTGGGGAGAATGTGGACATTTAAGGGTGGAGAGACTGAGGAGAATGTGGACATCTAGGGTGAGAGCAGACAGGAGACATGGTGGAATCTAGGGTGGAAGAAGCAGACTGAGGAGAAGTGGACATCTAGGGTGAGAGCAGACAGGAAGCAATGTGGACACTAGGGTGAGAGCAGACAGGGAGAATGTGGCATCTAGGGTGAAGAGCAGACTGGGAGAATGTTGGCCATCTAGGGGTGAGACAGACTGGGAGAATGTGGAATTAGGGGTGAGAGCAGACTTGGGGAGAAATGTGGACATCTAGGGTGAGAGCAGACTGGGGTAAATGTGGACATTCTAGGGTTGAGAGAGACAGGAGAATGTGGACATCTAGGGTGAGAGCAGACTGGGGAGAATGTGGACATTAGGGTGAGCAGCAGACTGGGGAGAATGTGGACATCTAGGGTGAGAGCAGACAGGAGAATGTGGCATCTAGGGTGAGAGCAAGACTGGAGAGATGTGGACATCTAGGGTGAGAGCAGACAGGGATGTGGACCTCTTAGGGTTGAGAGAGACTGAGGAGAAATGTGGAATCTAGGGTGAAGAGCAGACAGGAGAATGTGACATTAGGGTGAGAGCAGACAGGAGAATGTTGGACATCTAGGGGTGAGAGCAGACCTGGGGAGAATGTGGAACATCTAGGGTGAGAGCAGACAGGAGAATGTGGACATCTAGGGTGAGAGCAGACAGGAGAATGTGGAATCTAGGGTGAGAGCAGACAGGAGAATGTGAATCTATGGGGTGAGAGCAGACTGAGGATGAAATGTGGACATCTAGGGTGACGAGCAGAACTGGGGAGCAGTGGACATCTAGGGTGAGCAGCAGACAGGAGACTGGGACATCTAGGGTGAGAGCAGACTGAAGGAGAAATGTGGACATCTAGGGTGAGAGAGACAGGAGAATGTGGACATCTAGGGTGAGAGCAGACTGAGGCGAATGTGGGAATCTAGGGGTGAGAGCAGACAGGAGAATGTGGACAATTCTAGGGTGAGAGCAGACAGGAGAAGTGGACATCTAGGTGAGAGCAGACAGGAGAATTGTGGGACATCTAGGGTGAGAGCGACGTTTGAGCATGTGGAATCTAGGGTGAGAGCATGACAGGAGCATGTGGACATCTAGGGTGAGAGCAGACTGAGAGAATGTGGGACATCTTAGGGTGAGAGCAGCCAGGAGAATGTGGAACATCTAGGGTGAAGCAGACTGGGGAGAATGTTGGACATACTAGGGTGAGAGCAGACAGAGGTAGAATGGGGACATCTGGGTGAGAGTAACGACAGGAGAATGTGGACATCTAGGGTGAGAGCAGACTGGGGAGAATGTTGACATCTTAGGTGTGAGAGCAGACTAGGAGAAATGTGGACATCTAGGGTGAGAGCAGACTGGGGAGAATGTGGACATCTAGGGGTGAGAGCAGACAGGAGAAATGTTGGACATCTAGGTGAGAAGCAGACTGAGGAGAATGTGGACATCTAGGGTTGAGAAGCAAGACAGGAGAATGTGGACATCTAGGGTGAGAGCAGACAGGAGAATGTGGACATCTAGGGTGAGAGCAAGACTGAGGAGAATGTGGACATCTAGGGTGAGCGCAGACAGGAAGAATGTGGACATCTAGGGTAGAGCAACAGGAGAATGTGGACATCTAGGGTGAGAGCAGACTGAGGAGAAAATGTGGACATCTAGGGTGAGAGCAGACTAGGAGATGTTGGACATCTAGGGTGAGAGCAGACAGGAGAATGTGGAATCTAGGGTGAGAGCAGACGGGGAGAATGTGGAATCTAGGGTGAGAGCAATAGAAGACAGGAGAATGTGGACAATCTAGGGTGAGAGGCAGACGAGATGTGGACATCTATGGTGAGAGCAGACTGGGAGAATGTGGACATCTTAGGGTGGAGAGCAAGACAGGAGACTGTTGACATCTTTAGGTGAAGAGCAGACAGGAGAATGTGGACCATCTAGGGTGGAGGCAGACAGGAGAATTTTGTGGACTCTAGGGTGAGAGCAGACTGAGGAGAATGTGGAATCTAGGGTGAGAGCAGACAGGAGAATGTGGACATCTAGGGTGAGAGCAGACAGGAGAATGTGGACATTCAGGGTGAGAGCAGAAGGAGAATTGTGGGCACATCGGGAGATGCAATGTTTATGTCCGTGGTTGGGGAAGCTCAACCACATTAATTGAACCAAGTATTATGATTATTGACTATATAATTATATTTAGAGCTAGAGAGTTTACACCATAGCAGTGTACTACGAGACTAGAGAAGTCTACTACCTAGGAAGTGGTAAGCTACAGAGCTAGAGAGTCTACAGCATAGGAAGTGGGTAGCTACAGAGGCCTAGAGATCTACACCATAGGAAGTGGTAGCTACAGAGGACAGAGAGTTCTACACCATAGGAGTGGTAGCTACAGAGGCTATGAGAGTCTAGCACCATATGGAGTGGGTTAAGCTACAGAGACTAGAGAGGCTACACTAGTTGGAGTGGTAGCTTACAGAGCGCTAGAGAGTCTACACCATAGGAGTGGAGCTACAGAGACTAGAGGTCCCTAACACCATAGGAGTGTAAGCTACAGGAGACTAGAGAGTCTACCCATAATGGTAGCTTACGGCTAAGAGGCCACATAGGTTGCACAGAGACTAGAGAGGCCTACACGTAGGAGTGGTAGTAACAGAGCCTAACTACACAACTCTCCCCCAGCAGGAAATAACCCGTCAGTAATAATGTGAAGTTAGGTGTTTCTGTTGTGACACCAGATTAACCATTACTCTGTAGGGTCACTGTTCTGTACTGCTGTTCTATTCAACATAATAACTAGATGAAACATGTCTGAATGTTAATGAGTACTCAGGGTTTAGGGCCAAAGGGTTAGAGTTAAATAGTGTGAGAGAGAGCACATTTAAACCTCATTCATACCTTCTTGTTCAGAGGACAGAGAGAGAGAAGGGCCCAAGGCCGTCACACGGAACTGGCTACTCAGCCGCCCCGGCCATCCTACCTCAGTAACTCTCTGGAGCTGTAACAGTGTCCCAATGTGTGCTTTAAACACCTCTCGTTTCAGCACCGGGGTCTCCACAACTCTACTTTTGATACAAAATACTGTAGTTGACGATAGTACCTGTATCAAGGTGGGAGGGTCTTAAAAGAGGAAGCTCTGGGGTATTTTTTATTGGTCACCATCATAGTACATCTGCTATTGGACAGCAGAGATTCCATCTGTGTTGTAAACGAATAGCTATAAACATTCTCCAGTCAGCTGTAATAAGGAAGGACAGAGGACTTTGGTCCGAGACGCTGGTTTGAAGCAGCAGGTAACGTGTGTCTTGTGATGAGCTCGGCGCTCTTCTGACTGTGACAAGGAGAGACGACCAGCGGACTAAAGGTAACGGCTAGATTAATAATATCTGATGTTGAGTCATATAGGATGTACAATAACAAATCCTCGTTTGAATCAATGGACAAACAAACTATCTGCATTATTTATATCTGTTTTGATGACAAAGTGTGTCAGTCCACTGCTGAACTCTGCTGTGTGTCTGAATGCACCTGTCAATCATTCCAAGTAAAGTGGAGAGGCATTGTTTGGTCTTCGAGAGTTACATTGTAATAGTAACACGGTCATAGTAGAGTTACAAAATACTGCAGTGACGTGTAGTTCACAGCTGGCTGCTGCGGACAGGCAACTGGATCCTTACAACCAGCTGCTCTGGTGAAAGGAGACTGATTCCTTTGCACACCTGTCTGCTGGTGAAAGGAGACTGATTCCTTCACACTGCTCTGGGTGAAAGGAGCACTGATTCTTCCCACATCTGCTCTGGTGAATGGAGACTGACCTTCCTTCCACACGCTCTGGTGAATGGAGACTGATTCCTTCACACTTGCTCTGGTGAAAGGAAGACTTGATTTCCTTCACACTGCTCCTGGTGAATGGAGACCTGAAATTCCTTCACACTGCTCTGGTGAATGGAGACTGATTCATTCACACTGCTCTGATGAATGGAGACTGGAAGTTCCGTCATCACACAGCTCTGGTGAATGGAGACCTGATTCCTTCCACACTGCTTGACTGGTGAATTGGAGAGCTCGATTCGTACCTTCACATCTGCTTACTGGTGAAGTCGGAGAATCTGATAGTCCCTTCACAGCTGCCTGGTGAAAGGAGCAATGAACTCCTCATCATGCTGCCTGGTGAACGTGACGGACTGACTGTTCGCATCACGGGGACTGGTACTCCTGCCGTGAAAGGAAGGAACTGGGATTCCCCTTCACACCTGCTTCTGGGTGAGGAGGAGCCTGGATTGTTTCCGTTGCACACTGGCTCTGGTGAAGGAGCCTCGATTTCGCCCTTCCACGTACTCTGCTCTGGTGAATGGAGACTCGATCTCTCGCTGTGCGAAGCACCGTCCTCCAACAATGAGTGCTATCTATGACAGCTGACTCTTCCATGTCGATCAGGTGTTGAGGTTTGGTGTCCTGTGTTTTGAGGGGTGCTGTGACATCATTAAGGGGTGCTGTGACATCATCGTCGGCCATGGAGGGCAGGAGTGTTCTGAGGCGTGCCCAATCTCTACGGAGCGTCTCTACGGGTGACGGAGACAAGCCCACCTGGGCGGAGGCGGGGTTTAGGGACAGGATGAAGTCCATCTCCGTATCTCCGATGTTGACCAGGTGAGAGGAACCAGGACCTTCACCATTTAACCACTAACTCAATTACCAGCTCCATAGGCACCGGGTTTGAAGTCAGTTCCATGTGAAGTCAGTCAATTCAGGAAGTAAACTGAATATTACAATTCAATGAAAACATTAATTTTATTTTCAATGAGTTCACAATAAACCAAAGAGGAYAAACTATTCATAAAAAAAGTAACTTTTTWAAAATCWCTTTCTGAATTGACTGACTTAAATGTAATTGTCTCTGACCCTGCTTTTAACTCTCAACTCAATGACCAGCTACAGAGGATCAGCTGACTTTCCTTAAAAGGAATGTATCAACGTCTGTGGTAAACTTCATCGCACTCCGAATTGCTTGAGCATTGCAATGTCTGTTTTGGTGAATAAGCTTACAGAMTATTGATGAAGGATTTGTCTTGTTCACATAACAGATACCAAGCCAGCCGTTCAGTAGAGGTCCCTACCCTGAACCATGTGGAGCAGAAGACTGAGGTAAAACATCACACCACATTTCATGTCATCAACTTCTGATTGTCGACTTTCTCAAAATGGACACTAAGCATCATCTGTCTTCTTCTGATTCTTTCTCCAGCAGTTAACCCAGCATCAGACCTCCTTCTCAACCGTCCGTGAAAAAACAAAGAGACAACTGGCAGAGAGAGCACAGGAGGGCAKGCTGGAGTCCCTGATGAGAAACAATGGAGTGAGAGAGACGACCAGGATCCAGCCCAGTGTGTCTGAAGTGAGAGAGACGTTCCGGGGGTCGACCAGCCTGTCAGGGGAGAAGTCCCAGAGGTCGACCAGTCTCTCCCGCAGTAAGTCCATGTCCAGTCTCCCTGGCCCCTCTCCCAGAGTCGACCCGGCCGGGAGTATCGGAGCCCTGAAGGCTCTCTTCGAGTCAAAGGTCACCAAGGAGAAGGTGAAGAGCATCGTGGGAGCTGTAAGCCAAACACCACCACGTCCCAAGATGGCAGCTGCGGCCCCAGCCGTCAACGGGTTGGTGAAGGAGAGAAAGGGCCTTATAGAGGAGAAAGCTGTACCTGCACCTGCATCCCCGGCTAGAGAGGAGGTCACTACACAGGTGAGCCCAACTAATCAAAACAATCAAATCACATTTTATTTGTCACATGTGCCGACTACAACAGGTGTAGACTGTTACATGAAATGCTGAATACAACAGGTGTAGACTGTTACATGAAATGCTGAATACAACAGGTCCTGTTGTAGTCAGCATTTCATGTAACAGTCTACACCTGTTGTATTCAGCTTTTCATGTAACAGTCTACACCTGTTGTATTCAGCATTTCATGTAAAAG
>NW_019947138.1:9253-11759 GCF_002910315.2 Salvelinus sp. IW2-2015 | reverse complement strand
ATGACTACCGCTTCATCTAGCTCTTTCCAGTCGCCTCCTCTGGTAACTAGTCACCATCCACCTACAACCGGTTCTTGTATTCAGAGTCATTTTCACGTTTTGTACACAGTCTAACCCTGTTTATGTAGACTGTTACATGAAATGCTGACTACAACAGGTGTAGACTGTTACATGAAATGCTGAATACAACAGGTGTAGACTGTTACATGAAATGCTGACTTACGAGCCCTTTACAAGGAGTACCAGGTAGTAACCTGGCTATATACAAGGAGTACCAGGTAATAACATGGTTATATACAAGGAGTACCAGGTAATAACATGGCTATATACAGGGAGTACCAGGTAGTAACATGGCTATATACAGGGAGTACCAGGTAGTAACATGGTTATATACAAGGAGTACCAGGTAGTAACGTGACTATATACAGGGAGTACCAGGTAGTAACATGGCTATGTACAAGGAGTACCAGGTCGTAACCTGGCTATATACAAGCAGTACCAGGTAGTAACATGGCTATGTACAAGGAGTACCAGGTAGTAACATGGTTATATACAAGGAGTACCAGTACTGAGTCAATGTGCAGGTGTAACCGATGTGAAATGACTAGCTAGTTAGCGGTGGTACGCGCTAATAGTGTTTCAATCGGTGACGTCACTCGCTCTGAGACCTTGAAGTAGTTGTTCCCCTTGCGGCTTTTGTGGTGCGATGGGTAACGATACTTCGTGGATGTCAATTGTTGATGTGTGCAGAGGGTCCCTGGTTCGAGCCCAGGTAGGGGCGAGCAGAGGGACGGAAGCAAAACTGTTACACAGTAATACCAGGTAGTAACATGGTTATATACAAGGAGTACCAGGTAGTAACATGGCTATATACAAGCAGTACCAGGTAGTAACATGGTTATATACAAGGAGTACCGGTACTGAGTCAATGTGTGCAGGGGTACCAGGTAGTGTAGATAATTGAGGTAATATGTACATGCAGGTAGGGATAAAAGTGACTGGTCAATCAGGATAGATAATTAACAGAGTAGCAGCAGTCTTGGTAGTGGAGGTAATATAATGTAGGTAGAGGTAAAGGGACTAGTCAATCAGGATAGATAATAAACAGTAACAGCAGTGTTGGTAGTTGAGGTAATATAATGTAGGTAATATAATGTAGGTAATATAATGTAGGTAGAGGTAAAGTGACTAGTCAATCAGGATAGATAATAAACAGTAACAGCAGCAAGTCAGTTGATTAAAAGAGAGACAACTGAAAACTGTATTAAAGAGAGAAGCCCTGATAAACTATTTTAAATCTTCAAGGTTTCAGACTCCCTTCATTCCTGCTAGCTAGCGGTAACTTATGCTTTCAGTACTAGATTCCTTCTCTGATCCTTTGATTGAGTGGACAACTTGTATATAGCCTCATTATTGCATTTTTTCATTGTGTTACTATTTTTCCTTAGTTTATTTAGCTAATTTTTCTACTTCGTTAAAACTCTACATTGTTGTTTAAGGGCTTCCAAGTAAGCATTTCACTGTTGCTTTCTGATAGGTTGGAGGACATCCTCTGGAAGTTGTCATAATTACTGCGTATGTCTATGGAAGAGGGTGAGAACCATGAGCCTCCTAGGTTTTGTATTGAAGTCAATGTACCCAGAGGAGGACGGAAGCTAGCTGTCCTCCGGCTACACCATGGTGCTACCCTACAGAGTGTAGTTGAGGCTACTGTAGACATTCTTTGCAAAACAGTCTGTTTTAATAAATGATTGGTGACATGTGAATATATTTATTATAGTTTTATCTAAAGTAATAACTTTTTAGCGCGTAAAATATATTTCACTATTTTTATTTTTATGAAATTGATTGAGGATGAACTTCCTCCTCTGAGGAGCCTCCACTGCTGTAGATTGGCTAACTACCACACTCTCACATGTAGATTGGCTAACTACCGCACACTCACCTGTAGATTGGCTAACTACCACGCACTCACTGTAGATTGGCTAACTACACGCACTCACCTGTAGATTGGCTAACTACCGCACACTCACTGTAAATAGCTAACTACCGCACACTCACCTGTAGATTGGCTAACTACCACACTCTCACATGTAGATTGGCTAACTACCGCACACTCACATGTAGATTGGCTAACTACCGCACACTCACCTGTAAATTAGCTAACTACCGCACACTCACCTGTAGATTGGCTAACTACGCACACTCACCTGTAGATTGGCTAACTACCGCACACTCACCTGTAGATTGGCTAACTACCGCACACTCACCTGTAGATTGGCTAACTACCACACTCTCACATGTAGATTGGCTAACTACCCGCACACTCACCTGTAAATTAGCTAACTACCGCACACTCACCTGTAGATTGGCTAACTAAAACGCACTCACCTATAGATTGGCTAACTTCCACACACTCACCTATAACTAGTTAGCCAAACTATAACACACACACATGGATATAGATGCAACCCACACACACAAACACATTTCACTCTTCCATACG
>NW_019947138.1:0-6959 GCF_002910315.2 Salvelinus sp. IW2-2015 | reverse complement strand
ATTTCATTGTGTTACTATTTTTCCTTTAGTTTATTTAGCTAATTTTTCTTACTTCGTTAAAACTCTACATTGTTGTTTAAGGGCTTTCCAAGTAAGCATTTCACTGTTGCTTTCTGATAGGTTGGAGGACATCCTCTGGAAGTTGTCATAATTACTGCGTATGTCTATGGAAGAGGGTGAGAACCATGAGCCTCCTAGGTTTTGTATTGAAGTCAATGTACCCAGAGGAGGACGGAAGCTAGCTGTCCTCCGGCTACACCATGGTGCTACCCTACAGAGTGTAGTTGAGGCTACTGTAGACATTCTTTGACAAACAGTCTGTTTTAATAAATGATTTGGTGACATGTGAATATATTATTATAGTTTTATCTAAAAAGTAATAACTTTTTAGCGCGTAAAATATATTTCACTATTTTTATTTTTATGAAATTGATTGAGGATGAACTTCCTCCTCTGAGGAGCCTCCACTGCTGTAGATTGGCTAACTACCACACTCTCACATGTAGATTGGCAACTAAGCCCACACTCACCTGTAGATTGGCTAACTACCGCCACACTCACCTGTAGATTGGCTAACTACCGCACACTCACCTGTAGATTGGCTAACTACCGCCACACTCACATGTAGATTGGCTAACTACGCACACTCACCTGTAAATTAGCTAACTACCGCCACACTCACCTGTAGATTGGCTAACTACCGCACACTCACCTGTAGATTGGCTAACTACCGCACACTCACTGTAGATTGGCTAACTACCACACTCTCACATGTAGATTGGCTAACTACCGCACACTCACCTGTAAATTAGCTAACTACCGCACACTCACCTGTAGATTGGCTAACTAAAACGCACTCACCTATAGATTGGCTAACTTCCACACACTCACCTATAACTAGTTAGCCAAACTATAACACACACAACTGGATATAGATGCAACCCCACACACACAAACACACTTTCACTCTTCACATACGCTGCTGTTACTGTTTATTATCTATCCTGATTGACTAGTCCTTACCTCTACCACATTATATACCTACATTATATTACCTACATTATATACTACAATTACCTATACTCTTTTCGCTTTATTACTACATTATTACCTACATTATATTACCTCAATTTACTACATTATATTACCTCATATATTACTCTATTACCTGTATCTTTCTTCCCTTTACCTCTACTACTATTTTCCTACCACTACAAGACTGCTGCTACTCTGTTAATTATCTATCCGATTGACCAGTCACTTTTATCCCTACCTGCGTTACATATTACCTCAATTATCTACACTACCTGGTACCCCTGCACACATTGACTCAGTACCGGTATCCTTGTATATAACCATGTTATACCTGGTACTGCTTGTATATAGCCATTACTACCTGGTACTCCTTGTATATAACCATGTTACTACCTGGTACTCCTGTATATAGCCATGTGACTTACCTGGTACTCCTTGTATATAACCAGTTACTACCTGGTAACCCTCGGTATATAGCCATGTTACTAACCTGTACTCCTTGTATATAACCATGTTACTACCTGGTACGCTTGATTACCATGTTATTAACCTGGTACTCCTTGATATATAGCCATGTTACTACCTGTACCCCTGTATATACATGTTCTACCTGGTACTCCTTGTATATAGCCTGTTACTACCTGGTACTCCTTGTAATAACCATGTTACTACCTGGTACTCCTTGTATATAGCCATGTTACTACCTGGTACTCCTTGTATATACCATGGTACTACCTGTACTCCTTGTATATACCAGTTACTACCTGGTACTCCTTGTAATAACCATGTTATTACCTGGTACTCCTGTATATAGCACGTTACTACCTGGTACTCCTTAGTATATAGCCAGTTACGACTGGTACTCTTGTTTAGCCAGTTACGACCTGGTTACTCCTTGTATATAGCCATTTTACTACTGGTACCTGCCCTGTTATTATCCATGTTTTACCTGGTACTCCTTGTATATACCATGTTACTACCTGGTACTCCCTGTATATAGCCATGTTACACCTGGTACTCCTTGTATATAAGCCATGTTATTTACCTGGTACTCCTTCGTAATATAGCCATGTATGACCTGGTACTCCTGTATATAGCCATGTCACTACCTGTACTCCTTGTATTTTATAGCCATGTTACTACCTGGTACTCCTTGTATATAGCCATGTTATTACCTGGTACTCCCTGTATTATAGTCACGTTACTACCTGGTACTCCTGATATATATGCCAAGGTTACCACCTGGTACTGCTTGTATTAGCCAGGTTACGACCTGGTATCCTTGTATATAACCATGTTATTACCTGGTACTCCTTGTATATAACCATGTTACTACCTGGTACTCCCTGTATATAGCCATGTTATTACCTGGTACTCCTTGTATATAACCATGTTACTACCTGGTACTCCCTGTATATAGCCATGTTTACTACCTGGTACTCCCTGTATATAGCCATGTTACGACCTGGTACTCCTTGCATAATAGCCATGTTACCACCTGGTACTGCTTGTATATAGCCAGGTTACGACCTGGTACTCCCTGTATATAGCCAGGTTACTACCTGGTACTCCTTGTAAAGGGCTCGTAAGTTAGCATTTCATGTAACAGTCTACACCTGTTTGTATTCAGCATTTCATGTAACAGTCTACACCTGTTGTATTCAGCATTTCATGTAACAGTCTCACCTGTTGTAGCAGCAATTCATGTAACAGTCCTACACCAGTTGTAGTCAGCATTTCATGTAACAGTCTACACCTGTTGTATTCAGCATTTCATGTAACAGTCTACACCCGTTTGTATTCAGCATTTCATGTAACAGTCTAACCTGTTGTATTCAGCATTTCATGTAACAGTCTACACCTGTTGTAGTCAGCATTTCATGTAACAGTCTACACCTTTGTAGTCAGCATTCATGTAATAGTCTACACCTGTGTTATTCAGCATTTCATGTAACCAGTCTACACCTGTTGTAGTCAGCATTTCATGTACAGTCTAGACTGTTGTATTCAGCATTTCATGTAACAGTCTACACCTGTTGTATTCGCATTTCATGTAACAGTCTACACCTTTGTAGTCCGCACATGTGACAAATAAAATGTGATTTGATTGTTTTGATTAGTTGGCTCACCTGTGTATGACCTCCTCTCTAGCCGGGGATGCAGGTGCAGGTACAGCTTTCTCCTCTATAGAGGGCCTTTTCTCTCTTCACAACCTTTGAACGGCTGGGGGCCCGCAGCTACCATATTGGAGTGTGGGTGTTTGGCCACAGCCTCCCACGATGCTCTCTCACCTTCTCCTTGTGACCTTTGACTCGAAGAGAGCCTTCAGGGCTCCGATACTCCCGGCGGGTCGACTCCTGGGAGAGGGCGCAGGGAGACGACATGGCTTACTGCGGGAGAGACTGGTCGCCCTCTGGGACTTCTTCCCCCTGACCAGGCTAGGTCGACCCCACGGAACGTCTCTCTCAACTTCAGACACACTGGCCTGGATCCTGCGTCTTCTCTCACTCCATTGTTTTCCATCAGGGACTCCAGCTTGCCCTCCTTGCTCTCTCTGCCAGTTGTCTCTTTGTTTTTTCACGGACGGTTGAAAGGAGGCCTGATGCGGGTTAACTGCTGGAGAAAGAATCAGGAGAAGACAATGATGCTTAAATAGCAATAATGAGGCTATATACAAGTTGTCCACTCAATCAAAGGATCAGAGAAGGAATCTAGTACTGAAAGCATAAGTTACCGCTAGCTAGCAAGCACTGTGGCTATTACAAAAATGTACCATGGTAGTACTGTCAGAGCTGCTAGGAGTACTGGGTGGAGGAGTCAAGCGCAGAGAGCAGGGATACAAGAACGTGGATTTATTTTCCAGTAGACAGGGAAAACGATCATGCCCTAAACACACGGGCGCATGAAAACACGAGTCCAAAAACACAGGACTAAACTGTGTTTAAGGACTTACTGCCCTTAAATAGCCTACCCACAAAACTAAACTCAAAACAGGTGCACCCAATCAGCCCAAACTAACAGAAACAAAAAGAAAATAAATCGATGGCAGCTAGTAGGCCGGTGACGACGACCGCCGAGCGCCGCCCGAACAGGAAGAGGCACCATCTTCGGCGGGATTCGTGACAAGTACAATGAAAAAAAATACCATGGTACTAGCATATTTTTCTGGTCACTACCATGGCAGGAAAATACCTTGGTACTGTTGCAATGCCATGGCATTATCCTGCCATGCTAGTGACCCAAAAACAGGATTTAGAAAAATTGTACTAGCTACCATGGTACAAAAATTAACTATGGTAGTACAATAAAAAATAAAAAACAGGATTTTGTACTAGCAGCATGTAGTGAAACATGTCTGTGTCCCACTGTTTGTCGGATAAAGTGACAAAAAACTGTATTTTATGGTACTCACAAAATGCAACATTGACTACTAGCTCTGCAATGGAAAAGTGTAGGCCTAGTACCCTATTAAACCCCTTTAACTCAGTGAAAACCACAACAGACATGGTCTAGTAGTGTACCCTATTAAACCCCTTTAACTCAGTGAAAACCACAGCAGACAGGGTCTAGTAGTGTACCCTATTAAACCCCTTTAACTCATAGTGAAAAACCACAGCAGACAGGGTCTAGTAGTGTACCCTATTAAATCCCTTTAACTCATAGTGAAAAACCACAGCAGACAGGGTCTAGTAGTGTACCCTATTAAACCTTGGGACCTGGATAGGGTATGGTGAGAGGAATGAAGGGAGTCTGAAACCTTGAAGATTTANAGGAATGAAGGGAGTCTGAAACCTTGAAGATTTAAAATAGTTTATCAGGGGCTTCTCTCTTTAATACAGTTTTCAGTTGTCTCTCTTTTAATCAACTGACTTGGCTACTCATTTACTATTCTAAATAACCAGCATACCAAAACATAATTAGTAAAACGGTATTCATTTTCATCTTATCTCATAGATACATTTTCATCGTGTAATTCTCAACATATTATCCCTAAAACAGTTAGTTACAATGTTTCRCTTTGTTTACACTGTGTGGACGTTCCTCGGTCCTGTCGCCATGACTACAACAGGCTAGCTTGACCGGAGCTAACTTTAGCTGATGTTAGTTTCTATGCTAACAGACTTTTAAATTAAATCGTCATTAAAAAGAATACTATTATATCATTACACTCCACTTAACTTGGTGTTTCCTGTCCTATGGTTTATAACTCGCTCACCGTGATGATAWGGTTTAACGTATTTAGTTTATATGATGCTTCTCTTTTCAGTTGGCTCTCGTTCAACTGGCTCACTGACTAGGCAGGTTAGTGTGAGAGTGAGAGCGTGTGAAGCAACCACTAGAGCGAACGGCTTCCTCAGCGGGCCGAAACAAACGCAACACCCCTCGACTATAAATACTATAAATGATTACAACATGCCAGAGATTAAGCTACCATATATCTCACATCCCCACACATATATTTAAGCAATAAGACACGAGGGGGTGTGGTGTACGGCCAATATACCACGGCTTCTTATGCACAACGTATCGCGGAGTGCCTGGACACAGCCCTTAGCCGTGGTCATATTGGCCATCTACCACAAACCCCGAGGTGCCTTACTGCTTATAAACTGGTTACCAATGTAATTAAAACAGTAAAAATAKAAGTTTTATCATACCTGTGGTATACGGTCTGATATACCGATCAGCATTCGGGTATGGAACCACCCAGTTTATAATGTGGGGTGGTTCATTTCTTTACTATCAAATGAGGAGAGACAAACCTATCACACAAGTCAGAGTTATGCTTAAACTAAATCTATATTCACTTCTTAATAAGGGAGCAGGTCAATACAACACACATAAAGTGAATCGATTGAGTGCTCTACGTTAACGATGGCTGGTCGACGATTCACGCTCAGATGATTCGTTGAGAGCCCCGAGACAAAAGTACAAAGGTATTTTATAGCTAAAATACACCCCTTTCAACCTACATGACGAACAACAGATCTATAGAATGGYTCACAAGGTTAAGAGCTGTATGAAAGATACCTATAARTCATAGCAGACCGTATCTGCTGTGTCAACAGTTTTCATTGTGTAGAGATCAGGGCCTCCAACTCCATACTGGAGCCATCCCTCCCTGGTAAATCAAATCTAATCTAATTTTATTGGTCACATAAACATGGTTAGCAGATGTTAATGCGAGTGTAGCGAAATGCTTGTGCTTCTAGTTCTGACCGTGCAGGAATATCTAACAAGTAATCTAACAAATTRACKACACCTACCTTATACATYCAAATACACACAAATGTAAAGGGATGAATAGAGTATAGAGTATATTTACAAGGCTAAAACCATGGTACATTTCCATGATTCACACTATACCATAGTATAACCGAAAGTACCATAGTAGTACCATGGTATAATTGAAAGTACCATAGTAGTACCATAGTATAAATGATGCAATACCATGGTAATATTTAGGTACAGTGGCAGTACCATAGTAGTACCATCATACTTCAAGGCTAAAACCATGGTACATTTGCATGATTCATGATTCAGACTATACCATAGTATAACCGAAAGTACCATAGTAGTACCATGGTATAAATGAAAGTACCATAGTAGTACCATAGTATAACTGAAAGTACCATAGTAGTACCATAGTATAACTGAACGTCCGGTTATACTAATGGTACTACTATGGTACTTTCAGTTATAATATGGTAACTACTATGGTACTTTCAGTTATACTATGGTACTACTATGGTATTTTTATTTATACCATGGTACTACTATGGTACTTTCGTTATACCATGGTACTACTATGGTAACTTTCAATTTAATACCATGGTACTACTATGGTACTTTCAGGTTATACTATGGTACTACTATGGTACTTTCAGTTATACTATGGTAATACTATGGTACTTATGGTACTT
>NW_019947137.1:17874-24615 GCF_002910315.2 Salvelinus sp. IW2-2015 | reverse complement strand
GTTATTTGGTAATGCCGCTGAATACACAGGATACAGAAATACAAACAACCTTACAGTGAATGCTTATGTGCACATGCCCACAAATGAGGTGAAACTAGCTTTGCAACTTTCTACTCCTGATGTATGACCATATTAGAGAGACATATTTTCCCTCAGATTACACAGATCACAAAGAATTCGAAAACAAATCCAATTTTGATAAACTCCATATCTACTGGGTGAAATACAAGTGTGCAATCCAGCGCCAGATGTGACCTGTTGCAATAGAAAAGGGCAACCAGTGGAAGCAAACAACACCATCTGTAAATTACAAACCCTATTTATGCTTTTTTATTTTAACTTGTGTGTTTACACATTTGTACATTGGTTTACCACAATGGTATATATCTAATATACATTGTAATGTCTTTATTGTATTGAACGTCTGTTGTGTAAATGTTTTACTTTTAATTTGTTTGTTTATTTCAGTTTTGTATATTAATCTACCTCACTTGCTTTGGGCAATGTAAAACACATGTTTTCATGCAATAAAGCCCCTTGAATTGAATTGAATTGAATTGAGAGAGAGAGGAGAGAGAGAGAGAGAGAGAGAGAGAGAGAGGAGAGAGAAGAGGTAGAAGCGAGAGAGATGAGAGAGAGAGACATAGATAACTCTTGTTTCTCCTCTTCTGAGACTTCTTCTAGTTTACAGTGATCCTATCAGCTGATGGCCTCTTGTTTCTCTCTTGTTCATTATTATATTCATATTCTATCATCCTGTTTTCTGGTCATTGTTAGAGAACAGAGTCCACTGTGTTGACAGAGAGAGACTGACTATCTGCTTTAGACTCCAATGTATGCTACATTTCTCATTTAGGAGACTGGAACCCTAACCTCTATTTAGGAGACTGGACCCTACCATCATTTAGGAGACTGGACCTAACCATCTATTTAGGAGAACTGGACCCTAACCATCTATTTAGGAGACTGTGCCTAACATATTTAGGAGACTGGACCCTAACCCATCTATTTAGGAGCTGGACCTAACCCATCTATTTAGGAGACTGGACCTAACATTATTTAGGAGACTGGAGGACCTTACCCATCTATTTGGAGACTGGACCCTAACCCATTCTATTTAGGCGACTGGACCCTAACCATTATTTAGGGACTGGACCCTAACCCATCTATTTAAGGAGACTGGACCTAACCCATCTTATTTAGGAGAGCTGACCTGAACCCATCGTGATTAGGAGCCTGGCCTAACCCATCTATATACGGAAGACTGGACCCTAACCCATCTATTTTAGGAGACTGACCCTAACCATCTATGTTAGGAGACTGGACTCTAAACCATCTATTTAAGGAGACTGGACCTAACCCATCTTTTTTAGGAGACGGACGCCTCCCCATCCTATTTAGGAGACTGGACCCTAACCATTATTTAGGAGACTGGACCTAACCCATTATTTAGGCGACTGGGACCTAACCATCTATTTAGTTGAGAACTGGAACCATCCATCTATTTTAGGAGACCTGGACCTAACCATCTATTTAGGAGACTCGGACCCCTAACCATCTATTTACGGAGACTGGACCTATCCGCATCTATTTAGGAGACTGACCCTAATCTATTTAGGAGACTGGACCCTAACCCATCTATTTAGGAGACTGGACCTAACCATCTTATTTAGGAGCGGACCTATCGCATCATTTAGGAGACTGGACCTAACCATCTATTTAGGAAGACTGGACCTATCCCATGCTATTTAGGAGACTGTTGACCTAACCCTCTATTTAGGAGACTGGACCCTAACCCATCTATTTAGGAAGTACTGGACCTACTCATCTATTTAGGATGACTGGACCTAACGCATCTATTTAGGAGCTGGACCTAACGGTCCTCTATTTAGGAGACTGGACCCTAACCATCTATTTAGGAGACTGGACCTAACCATCTATTTAGGAGACTGGACCTAACCATTATTTAGGAACCTGACCCTAACCATCTATTTAGGAGCCTGGGACCTAAGCCATCCTAGTTTAGGAACTGGACCCTACCCATCTATTTAAGGAGACTGGACCCTAACCATTTTTTAGGAGTACTGGACTGGTGTTTATTTTCATGTCACTGGTACATCAGAGGTCCCACTACACGAGTTTGGTGACCCAGCCATTACCTCAGAATTTTCTGTCTTTGGATCATCAACAACCGGCTTCTGACGTCAGTCCTGTCACCTGCTATGTTTATCAAGATTGATGATGCATAGGAGGTATTCATCTCATCTCCAGCTATGGACAGGACCGTACAGTTACCTGAATTACTACGGTGGCCCTGAAGGGTCATCTAATCCAGCCTATGGCCGGAACGTACAGTTACTTGATTTAACTACGTGGCCTGCAGGGTCATCTCATCTCCATTGCTAGTGGACAGGACCGTACCAGTTACTGATTTAACTTACGGTGCCCTGAGGGTCATCTCTCTGCAGCCTATTGACGGCGTACCAGGTTACCTGATTAACTACGGTGGGCCCTGCAGGGTCACTCATCTCCAGCTATGGACAGGACGTACCAGTTACCTGATTACCTAACGGTGGCCCTGCAGGGTCCATTCTCATCTCCAGCTAGAACAGGACCCGTACATTTTACTGACTTAACTACGGTGGCTGCAGGGTAATCTCATCTCCAGCCTATTGACGGACGTACCAGTTACCTGATTTAACTACGGTGGCCCTGCAGGGTCATTCATCTCCCAGAATCACCTGGCCATTAAATCAACCATAATTAATCTGAAATCATACGTGGTGTGTGTGTGTGGTGGTGTGTGTGTGTGTGTGGTGTGTGTGTGTGTGTGTGTGTGTGTGTAGTGTCGTGTGTGTGGTGTGTGTGTGTGTGTGTGTGTGTGTGTGTGTGTGTGTGTGTGTGTGTGTGTGTGTGTGTGTGTGTGGGTGTGTGTGTGTTATTGTGTAGCGGAATGTTAGTGTATTTAATAGGGAAACATTCAGAGTAGTGTAGTGTATTTATAGGAACACATTCCAGGGAAGTGTAGTGTATTTAAATAGGAACTACATTCCAGGGAAGTGTAGTGGTAACTTTATAATGGAAACATACGTTCAGGGAAGTGTAGTTGTATTTAAATTAGGGACACATTCCAGAGAAGTGCAGTGTATTTTAATAGGGACCATTCAGAGAAGTGTAGTGGTATTTAAATAGGGACACATTCCGGGAAGTGTAGTGTATTTAAATGGGACATTCAGAGAAGTGTAGTGTATTTAAATAGGGACACATTCAGGGAAGTGTAGTGTAATTTAAATAGGGACACATTCCCAGGGAAGTGTAGTGTATTTAAATAGGATCACATTCAGAGAAGTGTAGTGTATTTAAATAGGACACATTCCAGGGAGTGTAGTGTATTCTCAATAGGACACATTCCAGGGAAGTGTAGTGTTTTAAATAGGGAACTAAAAACAATTCCCCAGGGAGTGTGTAGTTATTTAAAATTAGGGACACATTCCGTGAAGTGGGTAGCTGTATTTAAATAGGGACACATTCCAGGGGACGTGTAGTGTATTTAAATAGGGCCCATTCAGGGAAGTGTGTGTTATTTTAAATAGGAAACATTCCAGAGTAGTGTCAGTGTATTTTAAATTTAGGGACACATTGCAGGGAAGTTTTGTAGTGTATTTTAAATAGCGGACATACATTCAGAGAAGGTGGTAGTGTATTTAATAGGGACACATTCCAGAGAAGTGTAGTGTATTTAAATGAGGGACCCATTCCAGGGAAGTGTAGTGTACTTTAAATAGGCACATTCCCGAGAAGTGTAGTGTATTTAAATAGGGACACATTCAGGGAAGTGTAGTGTCTTTAATAGGAACATTCCAGGGAAGTGTAGTGATTTAAATAAGGTAACATTCAGAGAAGGTGTCAGTGTATTTTCTTATCTTATTATCTTGCTTATCGTCCAAGGTGGCTTAGCAGTTCAGTACGTCTTTTCTGTTTCCGTATTGTTCGTGTCTGTTATATATATATTTACACCTTTTCTTCGCATATCTTTTTATCTTTTTATTATCCAAGGCCTACATACAAAAGCTTTCTGCAAAAGCTTTCCCTGCAACCCGTTCCCATTACAAAAGTATTTTTACTCAATCTGAAATCCTCGTGGAGCTAGCCAGGGGCTAATTCAGAACGCTAGCCTGAAAGTAACCCATGAAGCTAACTTCCGATAGCTAGCAGAAGTAATCTGTAGCTGCCGAATTGCCGGTTTGCTGGTAGCGTTGTGTCTCAGCTGCCCGTTTAGTGGTCATCAGAGCTAATTTGATTTGAGTCTGCTGTTAATGATAATGCAGAGGATTTTCCCAAGGTTGCTGTTGACGCACATCCCACAGTAGTTATTGGGGTGAAATCTGTCTCCACTTCTGTGGATTGGGGTGATCAGTCCTTGGTTGCAAATATTGGGGAAGATGCCAGAGCTGAGGATGATGTTAAAGAGTTTTAGTATAGCCAATTGGAATTTGTGGTCTYTATATTTGATCATTTCATTTTGTGTACCATCAACACCACAGGCCTTTAGGTTCTGGTAGTCTTTAATAGTTGATTCTAAGATTTGTATTTGATCATGTCTATGTTTTTGCTGTTTGTTCTGTGTTATAGGGCCAAAAAGATTGGAGAAGTGGTTTCTCCACACATCTCTGTTTTAGATAGATAACTCTTCGTGTTGTTGTTTGTTTGGTGTTTTCCAATTTTCCCTGAAGAGGTTAGAGTCTATGGATTCTTCAATTACATTGAGCTGATTTCTGACGTGCTGTTCCTTCTTTTTCCATAGTGTYTTTCTGTATTGTTTTAGGTGTTCTGTGTCTCTATGTTTWTGGTTGGACAGGTCTCTCAATTTCTTTCTRAGGTTTTTGCATTCTTCATCAAATCATTTGTAATTGTTATTAATTTTCTTCGGTTGTCTGTTTGATATTTTTAGATTTGATTGGGAAGCTGAGAGGTCAAATATACTTTTTAGGTTTTCTACTGCCAAGTTTACACCTTCACTATTACAGTGAACCGTCTTGTCCAGGAAGTTGTCTGAAAGGGATTGAATATGTTGTTGCCTAATTGTTTTTTGTTAGGTTTCCACACTACTTTCCTTCCATCTATAGCATTTCTTAATATTATTCAGTTCCTTTGGCTTTGATGCCTCATGATTGAGTATTGCTCTGTTCAAGTAGACTGTGATTTAGCTGTGATCTGATAGGGGTGTCAGTGGACTGACTGTGAACGCTCTGAGAGACTCTGGGTTGAGGTCAGTGATAAAGTAGTCTACAGTACTACTGCCAAGAGATGAGGAGTCCCCTCGAAGCCTACCATTGACTATGTACAGACCCAGCGTGCGACAGAGCTGCAGGAGTTGTGACCCATTTTTGTTGGTTATGTTGTCGTAGGTTTGTCTAGGGGGGCATATGGGGGAGGGAATGCTGTCACCTCCAGGCGGGTGTTTGTACCCCTGTGTGCTGAGGGTGTCAGGTTCTTGTCCGGTTCTGGTATTTAGGTCGCCACAGACTAGTACATGTCCCTGGACCTGGAAATGGTTGATCTCCCCTCCAGGATGGAGAAGCTGTCTTCATTAAAGTATGGGGATTCTAGTGGGGGGATATAGGTAGGTCTCTGTTCTCTCTCTCTCTCTCTCTCTCTTCTCTTCTCTCGTCTCTCTCCTCTCTCTCTCTCTCTCTGTTGTTCTCTCCTCTCGTCTTCTCTCTCTCTGTCCTCTCTGTCTCTCTCTCTGTTTGTCTTTCTCTCTGTCTCTCTCTCTCTCTCTCTGTTTGTCTATATGATGATATCTGAGATGTATGGTGATATCTGAGATGTATGGTGATTCTAGTGGAGGGATATACATTGGCTTGCAAAAGTATTCCCCCCTTGGCATTTTTCTATTTTGTTGTCTTACAACCTGGAATTAAAATGTATTTTTAAGGGTTTGTATCATTTAATTTACAACATGCCTAGCACTTTGAAGATGCAAAATATATTTTTATTGTGAAACAAACAAGAAATAAAAAAAAACTGAAAACTTGAGCGTTCATAACTATTTACCCCTACAAAGTCAATACTTTGTGAAGAGCCCTTTGCAACCTACAGTCCCCGGTTTGAATCCAGACTATATCACATCGACCGTGATTGGGAGTCCCATAGGGCGGCGCACAATTGGCCCAGCGTCATCCGGGATTGCGCCGGGTAGGCCGTCATTGTAAATGGAATTTGTTCAGACCTGACTTGCCTAGTCAGCAACCGCAGCAATAGGAGGTGACAGTGGCTGGTGCTGGAAATATAGCTAGTTATGCAAGTGTTGCACAGCAACAGATGGAGACAACATACACCAGTCGAGATATTCCTTTCAACAATAATCTTCATTTTATTTTGACTTTACAAACAACAAGAGGGCTTAATTGGAGTCTATTTCTTCAGAGCCTAGACCTATATAAAATAACTTGGCTGAGGTAGGCTCTCGTGCTAACAGCCTATAGAAGTAGGATTGTTTTTATGAGGTCTACTTGATGCAACTGGTCAAAAATTGTAGCATCCTACATAAAACAATCATTTATAAGAAAAAAAAGTCTCCACGTTCAAACTAACAATGTAACTATAATGAAAAGGGCACATTTCTAAATCAACTATAACAGTAATTGGAAAGGTAGATACAAATATGTGTGACACAAAAGATGTAAACAAGATGTAAACCAGATGCGTGTTTTTATTTACAGTAGTGATGGACAATAT
>NW_019947137.1:12332-14653 GCF_002910315.2 Salvelinus sp. IW2-2015 | reverse complement strand
TAGTACTGAGCAGGTTTGTAGAGTTACATGATGAGGTGTAGTACTGCTATATTAGCAGGTGTATCTGTAGTACTGTAGCAGGTGTAGCTTGTTATATTAGGTGTAGTACTGTAGAACTGTAGCAGGTGTAGTACTGTAGTAATGTAGCAGGTTAGTACTGTAGAAGTACAGTAGTGGAGTACTGTATACTGCTAGCGTGTAGTGACTTCAGCAGTGAGTACTGTAAACAGATGTTAGTGTATGTGCAGGTAATACTGATTGTAGTACTGTAGTACTGTGGCAGGTGTAGTACTGTATTACTGTAGCAGGTGTAGTACTGTAGTACTGTAGCAGGTGTAGTAATGTAGCAGGTGTAGTACTGTAGTACTGTAGTACTGTGACAGGTGTAGTACTGTAGTACTGTATTACTGTAGCAGGTGTAGTACTGTAGTAATGTAGCAGGTGTAGTATTGTAGTAATGTAGCAGGTGTAGTACTGTAGTACTGTAGCAGGTGTAGTGCTGTAGTACTGTAGCAGGTGTAGTACTGTAGTACTGTAGTACTATAGCAGGTGTAGTACTGTATTAATGTAGCAGGTGTAGTACTGCAGTACTGTAGTACTGTAGTACTGCAGTACTGTAACAGATGTAGTACTGTAGTACTCTAGTACTGTAGTACTGTAGCAGGTGTAGTACTGTAGTACTGTAGCAGGTGTAGCCCATCATGCAAATGGTTCCTATTAGCAGGACAATATACTTTTTATAACCCGGCTACTGTTGTGAAAATCCCTCAACTTGCAATGTATTCGATGGTTAAGTCCTCTAAAGTGTTACTTTTCTAACTCAAAACAGCAGAACAGTATTTCCTCAGCAACATCTTTATGCTTAAATAAAATTAAAATTAAATAACTAGAGAAAAAAGACATTAAAATGAGGATGTTTATATAAGCTACYTTTTAGTCGCACTTCCATCCAGCTCCACGACCACAGGTTAAACCTTGCTGAGATGATCAATGTATTTGTTGTATCGTCAATTTCTCCAGCCAAAATGTCTTGATGGCCTTGACCAGCTCATCTTTGCCTGTCGGCTTGGCAGAGTTACGGATMAATGTTTTCAGTTGATGACAAACAAGTTCGATCGGGTTTAAATCAGGATACCTACATGTAGAGATTAAAAAATATTTGTAGATCTACTGTAGGCCTACCGTAGGTGTTGTAGGTCTTTAATTTATTTTTATTTAACCTTTATTTCACTACATAAAGGTCTACTTCCTCTGCTGGCGTCATTTGCAATGCAAACCCGGGCAGCAGTTTGTTTTGGGTCATTGTCTGCATTTGGAGAAGAAAATGAATACATTTAGCCGAACAGCCAAAATTAGGTACAATAATATAAATATACATAGACCTAAACGTAACAAAATATTGCTATAATCCTAAGAAACGATGTGGTCCCAGAAACATCTCTCTGACAMGGTAGGGTAGWTCTTCCTCATAGAAATCTCGAGCCTTGATACCTGTAGAAAGGAGACAACAGTGAATTATTGTGGAACACATAGCAGTCCGTGAGGCTACAATATGTTATGTACCTTCTGCTTTGTAAATAGCCAAACAGTTGGAAATTCGTATATATTGACCTAACCTGAAGGCCGCTCAGACAAGGGAAAAATCCACTGCTCAAAACGCTATAAAAAGCCAGGCTATGGTTTGCAAATCACATGGGGACAAAGATCGTACTTTTTGGAGAAATGCCTCTGGTCTGATGAACAAAAATAGAACTTCTTGCCATAATGACCATCGTTATGTTTGGAGGAAAAGGGGAGGCTTGCAAGCTGAAGAATACCATCCCAACGCGTGAAGCGGGGGTGCAGCATCATGTTTTGGGGGTGCTTTGCTGCAGAGGGACTGGTGACTTCACAAAATAGATGCTCATAAGGAAGGGAAATTATGTGGATAAATTGAAGCAACATCTCAAATCAGTCAGGAAGTTAAAGTGTGTCACAATGGATCTTTAAATGGACACATTGACCCCAAGCATACTTCCAAAGTTGTGGCAAAATGGCTTAAGGAACAACAAGCAGTATTGGAGTGGCATCAAAGCCCTGACCTCATCCATATAGAAACTTTGTGGGCAAACTGAAAAAGTGTGTACGAGCAAGGAGGCCTAAAAACCTGACAGTAACCACCAGCTTTGTTAGGAGGAAGGGCGCAAAAATTCCCCACTTATGTGGGAAGCTTGTGGAAGGCTACCCGAAACGTTTGGCCCAAGTTAAACAATTTAAAGGCAATGCTACCAAATACTAATTGAGTGTATGTAACTTCTGACCCACTGGGAATGTGATGAAAA
>NW_019947137.1:3323-7642 GCF_002910315.2 Salvelinus sp. IW2-2015 | reverse complement strand
CAAAAAAAAGTTTACCTGATCAATCTAAATATGGCCTGGTCCCTGGCGAGAAATTCCTCCCCCAAATGGAGTCTGAGCAGATCTTGATCTTCTTCCTTTTTTCTTATAGCAGTTTTGAGCAAATGCAGAATTGAGAAATCGTCATGTGAAAATGACACCTGAATGTCTCGCAGCTACTTGATCACATGCCTGGCGCTGAGGCCACGAAGTCTTGCCACTGTTGATCCATGCCTGGGCCTGCAGGCACGAGGGTCTTGCCAGCTTTGATCCCATGCCTGGGCTGCAGGAAGCAGAAGCGAAGGTCCTTTGGTTTGTCAGACAATCATTGTTCGAAACTACAGAACAGTCAAAAACAACAAACATATGGTAATGTACTGATAATTAAAGAAAAATAACTGAATAATATAATAAAACAGTTGATATCAGAAAGTTTACATACACTTAGGTTGGAGTCATTAAATAATTTTTCAACCACCTCCACAAATTTCTTGTTAACAAACTATAGTTTTGGCAAGTGGTTAGGACATCTACTTTGTGCATGACACAATGTAATTTTTCCAACAATTGTTTACAGACAGATATATCACTTATAATTCACTGTATCACAAAGTAAAGGGGTCAAGAAGACTTACTGTGCCTAAACAGCTTGTGAAATCCGTATATTACTAACCTGAAGCCTCCGCAAGGAAAAATCCACTGTCCAAAACGCTATAAAAAGCCAGGCTATGGTTTGCAAATGCACATGGGGACAAGATCGTACTTTTTGGAGAAATATCCTCTGGTCTGATAAACAAAAATAGAACTTCTTGCCATAATGACCGATCGTTATGTTTGGAGGAAAAAGGGGAGTTGCAAGCTGAAGAATACCATCCCCCGCTGAAGCACGGGGATAGTCAGCATCATGTTTTGGGGGTGCTTTGCTGCAGAGGGACTGGTGCACTTCACAAAATAGATTGCTCATGAGGAAGGGAAATTATGTGGATAAATTGAAGCAAACATCTCAGACATCAGTCAGGAAGTTAAGTTGTTCACAATGGATCTTCAAATGGACATTGACCCCAGCATACTTCCAAAGTTGTGGCAAAATGGCTTAAGGACAAACAAACAAGGTAGTCTGGAGTGGCATCAAAGCCCTGACCTCAATCCCATAGAAACTTTTGTGGGCAGAACTGAAAAAAGTGTGTACGAGCAAGGAGGCCTAAAAACCTGACCAGTTACCCACAGCTTTGTGAGGAGAATGGGCCAAAATTCAACCAACTTATTGTGGAAAGCTTGTGGAGACTACCCGAAACGTTGCCCAAGTTAAACAATTTAAAGGACTAATGGCTACCAAATACTAATTGAGTGTATGTAAACTTCTGACCCATGGGAATGTGATAAAAAAAAGCTAAATAAATCATTTCTCTCTATATTTATTCGACTTTCATTCTTGAAATTAGTGGGTGTACTGACCTAAGTAGGGAATTTTCACTTGGATTAAATGTCAGGAATTGTTGAAAAACTGAGATGTATGTAAACTTTGACTTCAACTGTATATATAATATAAAAAAAACAATATCTTACTGACCTCAAAATCACACAAATACATGATGAAAATGTGCAGCATATAAAGACCAGCTTATTTCAGCAAAATAAAAGCTGAAATAAATCATTCTCTCTACTATTATTCTGACATTTCACATTCTTAAAATAAAGTGCTGATCCTAACAGACCTAAAACAGGGAATTTTTACTTGGATTAAATGTCAGGAATTGTGAAAAACTGAGATGTATGTAAACTTCTGACTTCAACTGTATATATACACTGTATACATACATAAAAACATATCTTACTGAGCCTTTCCATAAATCCACACAAATACAATGTGAAAATGTGCAGCATTACAGTAAAGACCAGCTTTATTTCAGCATTATTTTTAGCATTATTAGGCCCTACACTAAAGTATTGTAGCTTACTGTACCTGTTCGTTTTCCTGGGCTTTCGATTTCGGCGTAAAACAGGCATRTGATGATAGTGTTTGTGAATGTCCTTGACCATAATCCAACAGTATTTTTTGAAATATCAAGTAGATTTTCCGTTCCTCCTGAACGCCCGAATCTGCTCAATGAATAGAGATCATGGTGCTACAGTATAATCAAAGTGAAGACAATCGCCAATCTGCTGTATACTTATTGCCTATAGTAATCTGAAAGTTACACCTTTTTTATTTTCACTTATTAATCTCCATTTGGGTATTGGTTAGACTAGAATTAGAAAATGAGGGTGCAGAAATGTTATGCTCTTAGTGTAACCTTTATTTAACTAGGGAAGTCAGTTAAGAACAAACTCTCATTTACAATATCTACTCCTTCCTCGTGCCCTGCGGAGATTCTTTAGCTAAATAGCCCAGTACTGTACTGCTGACTGTCACGCTGTACAGCGCCATATTTTACGTTCCATCAAGTACCAGTCAAAAGTTTGGACACACCTACTCATTCCAGGATTTTTTCTATATTTTACTATTACCTACATTGTAGAATAATTGTGAAGACATCACAACTATGAAAAAACACATATGGAATCAGTTAAGAACACATTCTCCTTCCTCCTTAATGGGGATTTGAACCCGGTCTCCCGCGTGCCCCGCATTCTGTAGTACAGACATGGCTGCTCTCCCTTATGTAAGGAATTAGGCACTTTCCCTTTTACTACAGCATGTATTGTAGACTGCACTGTAGCCTAATAAACAACACATTTTTGTTAATAAAATAATTATAAAAAATACTCTTTCAAAAATTCGATGTTAGTTTAGTTATGGATCCATAACAGAATTACTAATAATATCACTGATTTACAGAAATATTGAAAGTTGTCTAATGAAGGCAAACCATATAGATCTTCAATCCTGTAGGCCTCCTCCGACCGTCACGTTGTACAGCGCCATATTTTCCATTCCATCCTAACGAACCCTGGGGGTTTTGATAAAAATATAATATTCAAATTAATTAATTAATAATTAAGCCAATTTCTTAAAATCAATCCCATATACTATGTTATTACAAAAAAGGTTTTAAATTCTCTGGTAATGCCAATACGGATACTATCAAATGCTTCTCAAAGATGCCCTCTGGTGGTAACTACAATAGCATAATAGCAATACTTGCTGTAGCATAAAAAATGGTGACAATTAACCTCTAATCTCTCCAAACCCGGATCTGGGAGCACCCCCATCAGTAAAAAAGCTGACTAGCATAGCCTAGCATAGCGTCACAAGTAATACTAGCATCTAAATATCATTAAATCACAGTCCAAGACACCAGATGAAAGATACACATCTTGTGAATCCAGCCATCATTTTCTGATTTTTAAAATGTTTTACAGGGAAGCACACAATATGTAAATCTATTAGCTAACCACGTTAGCAAAAAGACACACTTTTTTTACTCCACCAGTTTTTTACTCCATCAGTAGCACATCACTAATTCGACCAAATAAAGATATAAACATAGCCACTAACAAGAAACACGACACATCAGATGACAATCTGAAAACTAACTTTTATTGTAGTAGCATATGTTTTGTTCGAAAAATTTGCATATTTCAGGTATAAATCACAGTTCTACATTGCAGCTGCAATCTGAAATAGCGTCGATGCAGGCAGAATAATTACAGAGACCAAACGTCAAATACCTAATTACTCATCATAAACATTTCTGAAAATACACAGCGTACAGCAAATGAAGCCAAACTATCTTTGTGAATCCAGCACAATATGTCAGATTTTTAAGTGGCTTCTTACAGCGAAAACACAATATAGCATTATATTAAGACATTACCAACACTAATAGCCAAATACTACTCAATCACGCATTTTTTATCATCACCTAACATTAATGAGTTGACGGATCAGAGAGTAACGAATACACGCGCATGGCGCAAACAAAGATATATACAATATTTTATGGGAACTAAACGCTTGAATGAGAGGTTCAGTTTGTTTCTGCACCAATATTGAACAATATTGTCTATAACTAAGCGTTATATGGAGTAATCAGATAAAAAGTGTTGCATATTAAGCAGCAACAATACTACGTAGGTTATATTTTACAATGGGGATCAGTGAGGCGCAGCCATTCCATTGTCATTCTGGCCGGCGCATCTATTTTACGAAGGGCAACTGTTATAGATAGATAAATAATCGTTCAATGATAATAAATGAACAGGCGTATGAGGATCAGCAAATGAAATTAATGCATTAGTTATTAAAATGCAACCAAGCTCGGTGTTAACGATTAATTTAAATAAATTAAACCGTTACATCAGACACATCACCAGTGTGC
>NW_019947137.1:0-3298 GCF_002910315.2 Salvelinus sp. IW2-2015 | reverse complement strand
ACGTTCCATCAAGTACCAGTCAAAAGTTTGGACACACCTACTCATTCAATTTTTTCTATATTTTACTATTACCTACATTGTAGAATAATTGTGAAGACATCACACTATGAAATAACACATATGGAATCAGTTAAGACACATTACATTTCCTTCCTCCAATGGGGATTTGAACCCCGGTCCCGCGTGCCCCGCATTCTGTAGTACAGACATGGCCTGCTCTCCCTTATGTAAGGAATTAGGCACTTTCCCATTTTACTACAGCATGTATTGTAGACTGCACTGTAGCCTAATAAAAAACACATTTTTGTTAATAATAATTATAAAAAATACTCTTTCAAAATTCAGATGTTAGTTTAGTTATGGATCCATAACGAATTACTAATAAATATACTGATTTACAGAAATATTGAAAGTTGTCTAATGAAGCAAACCATATAGAATCTTCAATCCTGTAGCCCTCCCCGACCGTCACGTTGTACAGCGCCATATTTTCCATTCCATCCTAACGAAACCCTGGGGTTTTATAAAAATATAATCAAATTAATTAATTAATAATTAAGCCAAATTTCTTAAAATCAATCCCATATACTATGTTATTACAAAAAAGGTTTTAAATTCTCTGGTAATGCCAATACGGAATACATCAAATGCTTCTCAAAGATGCCTCTGGTGTGCAAACTAGCATAACTTGCAGTAGCATAAAAAAATGTCTGACAAGAAATGAGTGACACAGAATGCTGCGCAGCAAGCAGGTGTACCGCAGTATGACCAACTTTAAAGGAGGAACACTGACACGATAGACAGCCATAGGGCGTTTTACTCGCTGTATGGTATCGGGTGGAAGTATTTCGTGATAGCGGAGATAAATCACCTTGAGTGCGTCACCCTTCCTGCTGCTCTCAAGGTCATTTCCTGTGTGTATATATGTGGCTGGTACCCTAGGGTCTCAAAACAGAAGTCTAGGGGGCGGGTATTTATTGGGGTAGAACTAGTTGGTCCTCAGAACAAAAGTCTAGGGGCGCTGGGTGTATTAATGTGTGTGACTAGTTGGTCCTCAGACAGAAGTCTAGGGGCGCGGTGAACTAATTGTCCAAACAGAAGGTCTAGGGGCGCTGGTGTATTATTATGTGCGGGTGACCCTAGTGGTCTCACAGAAGGTCTAGGGGCGCTGTGTTATTATTATGTGGCTGGGTGACCTAGTTGTCCTCGACAGAAGTCTAGGGGGCGCTGGGTGTATATTATGGGCTGGTGAAATCTAGTGGTCCTCAGACGAAGGTCTAGGGGCGCTGGGTTATTATATGTGTGCTGGTGAACTAGTGGTCCTCAGACAGAAGTCTAGGGCGCTGGGTGAACCTAGTTGTCCTCAGACCAGAAGGTCTGGGGTGCTGGGAACCTAGTGTCTCAGACAGAAGTCTAGGGGCGCTGGTGTATTATATGGTGGGTGAACTAGTTGTCTCAGACAGAAGTCTGGGCGCGGTGATTATTATTTGGCCTGGGTGAACGCAGGTTGTCCCTCAGACAGAAGGTAGGGCGCTGGGTTTTATGTGGCTGGTGAACTGCCAGACAGAGGCTGGGGGTGTGTATTTATAGTGGCTGGTGACTAGTTGTCCAACAGAAGGTCTAGGGCACGCTGGTGTTGGAAACACCAGAGTTTAAACACCGTTGTTTATTTTCTGTATAGTCCATAAGGATTACAATCTGTGGCTTGTGTATGTCCTCAGTGGGGTGGGGTGTCAGGGGTTCAGAGGGCTATCAGGGTGGCTGACAGGGGGTGCTCAGAGGTGGGATCCTGCCGGTGGGCTTCATGTTGACTGCGTGATTAGCTAGGTCAGGTCTGTTGGACTGTTACTGGCTTCTCTACCGGGTGCAGCTCTCTATGGGTTGTACCTGTCAACCCACATCCCTCTCTCAGTCCTCCACATCTACCTTCCCATCCCCCCTCTCTCACCAGTCTGCTCCCTCCTCCATCCCCTTAACTCCCTCAGCAGTCTGATCTCCCTCATCCCCTCACCTCTCCTACTGCAATCTGATCCTCTCCTAGTGCTCGTTTCTTCTTCTTCTCTCCTGCTCTTTCTCCTGTTGATGTTGTCTCACCACAGTCCAGAGTGCAGATATGTCTCTCTCCGTCTCCAGCTCTCCGGGTCTGGTTGAGAGGGTGTTGTTGAGCTAGACTATTTTTTTTGTGCTGACTAGAGTGTGTTCAGCTGCTGATCCAGCTCCACCTGCCTTACCTTCAGCTGGGTAAATGTATCCTTCATTTCAATAAGGGAGTAGTGCTCTGTGCTGGGAGGTTTACGTTCCACTTGGGCTCGTCTGTGGGGTTGTATAATGAAGAGTTCTGGTCAGACACACTCGCGGTGGGGGTTTCTCAAGAGAGAGCTTATCCTGCTGAGCTAGCTCTTTGATAATGTGAACGGTCCAGCTGAAACTGTTTGGAGTTGCCATTACTCTTCCAGATTTGTTAACATTGTCTGACCATTGTCCTTGTTGTCTAATATCCTGAGTTTCCAACCATCGCCAATATCTCCTCTCTTAACAGATAGGTAGTGTGTTAATTAATATAGCACTGTGCCATGCCAGGGGATGGTCTGTGTGGAAGATTAAGTTGCTTATATAAGTTGCTTATAAAAAAAAGTGTGTCTTGATTTTCCATAAGGAGCTTCTTCTCTTTGTACTCTTCGTGCCTTGTCATCTTTTACATCCAGAAGGTACTGTATTGTAATGACCTCTGAACAGCGGGAGGGGGCTTCAAAGGCCTCTGCATTTAGGTGGGGTAGGCTGTGAAACTCTCCTGCCATTGTTGGGCTCAAGGGCTTTGACACCTCTCACTTCACACCTCAGTGTTAATTGAAGTTGCAGTCAGATATGTTCTGTTCTAGCACGCTTGGCAGCCTGAATTTAGCATTCACTRCTTATAAAGTAAAATATATCAATTGTAATGTATTTTTCTTCTTGGCTTTAGAAGTAGCTTCAGACTAAACTCACTCAGTATCAGGTTGTTTTCCGGTTTCTCTTTTTTGTCTGCCAGAGCATTTGCTGTATAGCTTGGAAAATAACAATCGTTGGTAGTAGGAATCCTTCCAGGTGATTTTGTCCAGAATCAGGATGTAGGTTTGGAGTTTTCATTTGAAGTGAAGGTTATGAATTGGAGGGTAGTATTCTGTATACGTCCTGTAAAAATCGAAGTTTTTGTAAAAACATTCTATTTCCCTCTTTCATGTGCACACACATAAACAGACTCCATAACTCCCCCTCCCTCCGTTGCATATGCTTTCTCTGGGACAAGCCACACGCTCTC
>NW_019947136.1:38469-45645 GCF_002910315.2 Salvelinus sp. IW2-2015 | reverse complement strand
GCATGTGGTCCATTCCCTTTCATTCTGCCGGAACCCCTCTTTTTAATTAGTTCTATTGGTCCATGATTGAAGTAAGACTGGTGATCTGGGGGTGTGGGGGTGTGCCCAGTTCAGTAGGGGGGCAGTACATCGAACCATAACGTGAGAATGCCGAACGCGCCGATAAACCCACCTTCGCCCTGCTTTCTTTTACAGTTTCTGTTAACGACGTCGAGGGCAGTGTTTGGCAGGCGGTGAGAGCAAGCGACACTGTGCTAGCTAGGACTCCGCTACACAAGGCGGGAGGCAGCGGTAACTGGTTGGTTGGTAGCTAGCTAGGACTCCGCTACACAAGGCGGGAGGCAGCGGTAACTGGTTGGTTGGTAGCTAGGACACCGGTAGAGCTTGGTTCGCCCCTCATCATAATTTTATTTCCCTTTTGACCAACATTTTAAGCTCATAGAATATCAAGTGGCCCACAGGCATGAAGATCAAGGCTAACCTACTTCATGAAGTGATTTGTTTGACAATCAGATGAAAACCAGTCATGATGATGTGTTCATGCCACATTTAAAAGGTCATACATTTTGACAGTTAAATGACATGTCTTTACACAGAGGAGGTCCCATGAAGAGAAACAAAGTGCCTCCTTATTGAAATCAAATGCCAGTCCAACTGATTCATCCTGGCGCCGGCCCTGAGAGACAGGCAGAGACTTTCATAGCAGGAAACAACATAATGCATAGGCTATTACTGTTGACCAGATAATGGTTCTAGAACAATCCACAGGGACGTTGTGTAGCAAAATAACCCAAAATGTATGCAAAATGATTTGGTACGAGGAAGGCGGTGTCTGTAATTTTGGGTTTATCGTCCCAGCTCTAGTACGTACACACACACACACACACACACTCTGACGCCAGCTGGAATGGCTCTCCGTCAGATTTAAGGCAATCAGGAAGAATCACCAAATATAACCGACTGCTCAGTCCAGCATCATCCATACTGTACCATTATCCACCACAAAATCTGCTTCTATACTGGTGCACTATATAGGGAATAGTGTGCCAGTTCAGACTGTGCACTATATATCAGTGTTCAGCTCGTCTCTTGCAGCAGTAGCTCTGGTCCAGGGTGTTTTCCCCCCCGGCTTCTCTCCTCACTATTGGAAGACAACTGTGAGAGAGCAGCTGAAAGACACCCTGCACCAGAGCTACTACAGGGGATACGGACCGGTACTCGAGATCTGTTGTTTTCACTGACTGATTTTCTTTGTAAATTTGAGCATGAGAACAATAATAAATACACTTTTTCTAAATAGTATGCCTGTTTTGAATGCTTTGGTGGAGATTTGTTGACTAAAATATGAAACTAAGTCTTATTTTATACATTTCTAAAATGTCCTCATGTTGTTTTGTCAAACCGAACTCTGTCAGACATTCAGTAACCAACGTGGAACGCTGTAGTGGAAATGTTGTAGCATGTAGTTCGTGTGCATGCTTTTCTCCTTAGAAAAAAACAAAAGGGGGTGTGTCACTTCCTGCTGCGAGGAGACTGGTGCATCCTCTGGAAATCTGTAATGGAGGAGCGCAGCCTCCTTCGTTCCATATTGACACTCTCCTCGACCACTTATCAGTTTCTGGATCACGGAGGAGTCGCAGAGGGGAAGGTCTTTTTGCCCAATTGGGGAGTCTCCCTATGTATTGGGGGGAGTCTATGTATTGGGGGGAGTCTCTCTCTATGTATTGGGGGGAGTCTCTCTCTATGTATTGGGGGGAGTCTCTCTCTATGTATTGGGGGGAGTCTCTCCCTATGTATTGGGGGGAGTCTCTCTCTCTGTATTGGGGGGTGTCTATGTATTGGGGGGAGTCTCTATGTATTGGGGGGAGTCTCTATGTATTGGGAGTTCTCTTGTATTGGGGGGAGTCTCTATGTATTGGGGGAGTCTCTATGTATTGGGGGGAGTCTCTATGTATTGGGGGGAGTCTCTAATGTATTGGGGGGAGTCTCTATGTATTGGGGGGAGTCTCTCCTATGTATTGGGGGGAGTCTCTATGTATGGGGGGAGCTCTCTATGTATTGGGGGGAGTCTCTATGTATTGGGGGGAGTCTCTCCCTATGTATTGGGGGGAGTCTCTCCTATGTTATTGGGGAGTCTCTCTCTATGTATTGGGGGGAGTCTCTCTCTATGTATTGGGGGGGAGTCTCTTCTATGTATTGGGAGGAGTCTCTCTCTATGTATTGGGGAGGAGTCCTCTCTCTATGTATTGGGGAGGAGTCCTCTCTCTATGTATTGGGGAGGAGTCTCTCTCTATGTATTGGGGGGATGTCTCTATGTATTGGGGATTGGGGCGAGTCTCTATGTCTTGGGGAGTCTCTCTATGTATTGGGGGGAGTCTCTCTCTATGTATTGGGGGAGTCTCTATGTATTGGGGGAGCTTCTATGTATTGGGGGGAGTCTATGTATTGGGGGGAGTCTATGTATTGGGGGGGGAGTCTCTCTATATATTGGGGGGGAGTCTCTCTCTATGTATTGGGGGGAGTCTCTCTATTATGGGGGAGTCTCTCTATGTATTGGGGGGAGTCTCTCTATGTATTGGGGGAGTCCTCTCTATGTATGGGGGGTTCTCTATGTATTGGGGGAGTCTCTATGTATTGGGGGAGTCTCTCTCATGTATTGGGGGGTCTCTCTATGTATTGGGGGGAGTCTCTATGTATTGGGGGGAGTCTCTCTATGTATTGGGGGGAGTCTCTCTATGTATTGGGGAGTCCTCTTGTATTGGGGGGAGTCTCTCTCTGTATTGGGGGGAGTCTCTCTCTATGTATTGGGGGGAGTCTCTCTCTATGTATTGGGGGGAGTCTCTCTCTATGTATTGGGGGGAGTCTCTCTCTATGTATTGGGGGAGTCTCTCTCTATGTATGGGGGGAGTCTCTCTCTATGTATTGGGGGAGTCCTCTCTCTATGTATTGGGGGGAGTCTATGTATTGGGGGGAGTCTATGTATTGGGGGGGAGTCTCTCTATGTATTGGGGGGAGGTCTCTCTATGTATTGGGGGGAGAGTCTCTCTATGTTTGGGGGGAGTCTCTCTCTATGTATTGGGGGGGGAGTCTCTCTATGTATCTGGGGGGGGAGTCTCTCTATGTATTGGGGGGGGAGTCTCTCTATGATTTGGGGGGGGAGTCTCTCTATGTATTGGGGGGAGTCTCTCTATGTATTGGGGGGAGTCTCTCTATGTATTGGGGGAGTCTCTCTATGTATTGGGGGGAGTCCTCTCTATGTATTGGGGGAGTCTCCTATGTATTGGGGGGAGTCTCTCTATGTATTGGGGGGAGTCTCTCTATGTATTGGGGGGAGTCCTCTCTATGTAATTGGGGGGAGTCTCTATTCTATGTATGGGGGGGTCATTATTTGGGGAGTCTATATTGGGGGGGAGTCTATGTATTGGGGGGGAGTCCTCTATGTATTGGGGGGGGAGTCCTCTCTATGTAATTGGGGGGGAGTCTTGTATTGGGGGAGTCTATGTATTGGGGGGAGTCTATGTATTGGGGGGAAGTCTATGTATGGGGGGGGAGTCTATGTATTGGGGGGGAGTCTCTCTCATGTATTGGGGGGGAGTCTCTCTATGTATTGGGGGGAGTCTCTCTCTATGTATTGGGGGGAGTCTCTCTCTATGTATTGGGGGAGTCTCTCTCTATGTATTGGGGGGAGTCTATGTATTGGGGGGATCCATGTATGGGGGGAGCTATGTATTGGGGGGAGTCTATGTATTGGGGGGGAGTCTATGTATTGGGGGGAGTCTCTCTTGTTGGGGGGAGTCTCTCATGTATTGGGGGGGAGTCTCTCTCTATGTATTGGGGGGGAGTCTCTCTCTTGTATTGGGGGAGTCTCTCTCTATGTATTGGGGGGGTCTCCTCTATGTATTGGGGGGGAGTCTCTCTCTATTATTGGGGGAGTTCTCTCTATGTCTTGGGGGGGAGTCTCTCTCTATGTATTGGGGGGAGTCTCTCTCTATGTATTGGGGGGAGTCTCTATGTATTGGGGGGGAGTCTCTCCTATGTATTGGGGGAGTCTCTCTCTATGTATTGGGGGGAGTCTCTATGTATTGGGGGGGAGTCTCTATGTATTGGGGGGGGGAGTCGTCTCTCTATGTATTGGGGGGGGAGTCTCTCTCTATGTATTGGGGGAGTCTTCTCTATGTATTGGGGGGAGTCTCTCTCTATGTATTGGGGGGAGTCTCTCTCTATGTATTGGGGGGGGAGTCTCTCTCTATGTATTGGGGGGGGATCTCTCTCTATGTATTGGGGGGGGAGTCTCTCTCTATGTATTGGGGGGGTAGTCTCTCTCTATGTATTGGGGGGGGCTCTCTCTATGTATGGGGGGAGTCCCTCTATGTATTGGGGGGAGTCCTCTCTATGTATTGGGGGAGTCTCTCTATGTATTGGGGGGAGTCTCTAAGTATGGGGAGTCCTCTCTATGTATTGGGGGGGAGTCTCTCTATGTATTGGGGGGAGTCTCTATGTATTGGGGGGAGTCTCTGATGTATTGGGGGGAGGTCTCTATGTATTGGGGGGAGTCTATGTATTGGGGGGGAGTCTATGTATTGGGGGGGAGTCTCTCTCTATGTATTGGGGGGGGAGTCTCTAATGTATTGGGGGGGGAGTCTCTATGTATTGGGGGGAGTCCTCTCTATGTATTGGGGGGAGTCTCTATGTATTGGGGGGAGTCTCTATGTATGGGGGAGTCTATGTTGGGGAGTCTATGTTATTGGGGGGAGTCTTCTATGTATTGGGGGGGAGTCTCTTGTATTGGGGGGGGAGTCTCTAATGATTGGGGGAGTCTCTATGTATTGGGGGGAGTCTCTCTATGTATTGGGGGGAGTCTCTATGTATTGGGGGGTCTCTATGTATTGGGGGGAGTCTCTATGTATTGGGGGGGAGTCTCATGTATTGGGGGGGAGTCTTATGTATTGGGGTGGGCCTTATGTATGGGGGGAGTCTCTATGTTTGGGGGGGAGTCTCTATGTTGGGGGGGAGTCTCATGTATTGGGGGGGAGTCTTCTCTCTATGTATTGGGGGGGAGTCTCTCTCTTGTATTGGGGGAGTCTCTCTATGTATTGGGGGGGCTCTCTCATGTATTGGGGGGAGCTCTTAGTATTGGGGGGAGTCTCTAATGTATTGGGGGGAGTCTCTATGTATTGGGGGGAAGTCTCTATGGTATTGGGGGAGTCTCTCTCTATGTATTGGGGGGAGTCCTCTCTCTATGTATTGGGGGAGTCTCTCTCTATGTATTGGGGGGAGTCTCTTCTATGTTGGGCGGAGTCTCTCTCTTCTGATTGGGGGGAGTCTCTATGTATTGGGGGGTCTCTCTATGTATTGGGGGGGGAGTCTCTCTCTATGTATTGGGGGGGAGTCTCTCTATGATTGGGGGGAGTCTCTCTATGTATTGGGGGGGAGTCTTCTCTATGTAATTGGGGGGGGAGTCCTCTCTATTGTTGGGGGGAGTCCTCTCTATGTATTGGGGGAGTCTTCTCTATGATGGGGGAGTCTCTATGCACTGCTTGAAGTATCCTTCCCTTGCTCTGCACCCAGAAGACAATGGACTGCGTTCTGGCTTACTCTCACCTGCCAGTCCTGTTTGCTCTGAGGATTCAATCTGTGGCACGTTGTAAGAGGCTCTCAACAATGCACCTTTTTAAAGGCGATGTCCCTGCATCTGCTCAGATTGCATTCACAGTAAGGGCTGATGTCGGCTCAATCAGGAATTACCTACAGCGTGCTTCGTGTTGAAGTTCCCTAATTGTTCTGCGAAGAATTTTTATTTATTTATATACTTAACTAGAAAGAATTCTTAACTCTATAGGTGACTAGAGGATCACATCACTACAAACTAGCGTACTGAATCAGGTTATCACTGGCTGGACAGGAAGTGTTATGGAAAGGAAGTGGAAGTAGCAAGTCCAGTAGTACCTCCCAAATGGCTCCCTATTTTAGTGCACTACATTGGCCAGAGCCCTATGGGTCATGTAGTGCACTCACATAGGGAATAGGGTTCCATTTGGGACAGCCAGTACGTTTTCTACCCTTTTAGTGTCTTATGATTGGTCCGTCCTCTCCTCAGTATAACTGAGACTCCTCCTCCCCATTGGACTCAGGAACACGGAACCCCCCGGGACACGGGCTCCACCACCAGTTCTAGAAGACCTGGAGGTTTCTGGACCCGTCAGCTCGGTCACCCGGCAACAAGGGGCAGTAGGCTCGGCCAATCAGGGCCAGCTTGCCAGATGGGATCCGGGGGTCTGGACCCCTCAGCCGGCGCCAGTACACCAGGAAGTGGCGTACGAGTTGGCAGGGTAGCGCCAGCGCAGGGTGGCGTTGAGATTCAGTTTATTTGGCGCCCCTCAGCCACACCACGTCATGATACACACACTCTGGACTGGGAGGGGAGGATACGGAGAGGGACTCAGCCATCCAGGATTGGAGAGAGGGAGGGAGGGAGGGAGGGAGAGAGGGAGGGAGGGAGGGAGAGAGGGAGGGAGAGAGGAGGGAGAGAAGAGAGAGAGAAGAGAGAGAGAGAGGGAGAGAGGGAGAGGGAGAGAGGGAGAGAGGGAGAGAGAGAGGGGGGAGAGAGGGGGAGGGAGAGAGGGGGGAGGGAGAGAGGGAGGGGGAGAGAGGGAGGGGGGGAGAGAGGGAGGGGGGGGAGAGAGGAGGGGGGGGAGGGAAGCGAGACAAAGGAGAGGTAAAGACAGACATCTTCTAAGAAAACACGGACACACAAATCAGTCACTTTTATAAATGATTGAAATGTACAAACAGTTACAACATTACTTATACTGAGCAACAAATTAAAGATTTTACTAGAGTTGAAATAAATAAATTCATTAGGCCCTAATCTATGGATTTCACAATGACTGGGAATACAAGACATGCATTTGTTGGTCACATATATACACACAAGTATTTTGGACACCCATCAAAATGAGTGGATTGGTCTATTTCAGCCACACCCATTGCTGACAGGTGTACAAAATGTAGCACACAGCCATGCAATCTCCATAGACAACATTGGCAGTGGCAGAATGGCCTGTACTGGAGAGCTCAGTGAACTTTCAATGTGGCACCGTCATAGAGGCCACCTTTCCAACAAGTCATCTGCCCCTGCTAGAGCTGCCCAGTCTGACGGATGAAATCCTAGGTTTG
>NW_019947136.1:27208-38444 GCF_002910315.2 Salvelinus sp. IW2-2015 | reverse complement strand
AATGAAGTCAAACAAAATTCAGAATGTTGTTTTAAATTTTTATTGAAACTCTTTATTGATGCTTAAATTCATTTAGCATGTGGTGAAGATTATTTTTTAACAAGGGATCCCAAAATAAATGTAGCTAGTTTTCTAGATAAAAGGATATGTAGCGTGTAGTTTTACATAAAAGGATATGTAGCGTGTAGTTTTTACCCTAGTTTTCTAGATAAAAGGATATGTAGTTTTACCTAGTTTCTAGATAAAAGGATATGTTAGTTTACCTAGTTTTCCTAGATAAAGGGATATGTAAGTTTTACCTAGTTTTCTAGATAAAAGGATATGTAGTTTACAGTTTTCTAGAATAAAGGATATGTAGTTTTACATAGTTTTCTAGATAAAAGGATATGTAGTTTTACATAGTTTTCTAGATAAAAGGATGTGTAATGTAGCATGTAGTTCGTGTGCATGCTTTTCTCCTTAGAAAACAAAAAGGGGGTGTGTCACTTCCTGCTGCGAGGAGACTGGTGCATCCTCTGGAAATCTGGTAATGGAGGAGCGCAGCCTCCTTCGTTCTCATATTGACACTCTCCTCGACCACTTATCAGTTTCTGGATCACGGAGGAGTCGCAGAGGGGAAGGTCTTTTTGCCCAATTGGGGAGTCTCCTATGTATTGGGGGGAGTCTATGTATTGGGGGGAGTCTCTCTCTATGTATTGGGGGGAGTCTCTCTCTATGTATTGGGGGGAGTCTCTCTCTATGTATTGGGGGGAGTCTCTCCTATGTATTGGGGGGAGTCTCTCCTCTCTGTATTGGGGGGTGTCTATGTATTGGGGGAGTCTCTATGTATTGGGGGGAGTCTCTATGTATTGGGGGAGTCTCTATGTATTGGGGGGAGTCTCTATGTATTGGGGGAGTCTCTATGTATTGGGGGGAGTCTCTATGTATTGGGGGGAGTCTCTATGTATTGGGGGGAGTCTCTATGTATTGGGGGGAGTCTCTCCTATGTATTGGGGGGAGTCTCTATGTATGGGGGGAGTCTCTCTATGTATTGGGGGAGTCTCTATGTATTGGGGGGAGTCTCTCCCTATGTATTGGGGGGGAGTATGTCTCTCTCCTATGTAATTGGGGGGGAGTCTCTCTCTATGTATTTGGGGGGGGAGTCTCTCTCTATGTATTGGGGAGGAGTCTCTCTCTATGTATTGGGGAGGAGTCTCTCTCTATGTATTGGGGAGGAGTCCTCTCTTCTATGTATTGGGGGAGGAGTCTCTCTCTATGTATTGGGGGGGAGTCTCTAATGTATTGGGCGTAGTCTCTATGTACTTGGGCGGAGTCTCCTCTATGTATTGGGGGGAGTCTCTCTCATATGTATTGGGGGGAGTCTCTCCTATGTATTGGGGGAGTCTCTATGTATTGGGGGGAGTCTATGTATGGGGGGAGTCTATGTATTGGGGGGGGGGAAGTCTCTCTATATATTGGGGGGGAGTCTCTCTCTATGTATTGGGGGGAGTCTCTCTATGTATTGGGGGGGATCCTCTCTATGTATTGGGGGGAGTCTCTCTATGTATTGGGGGGAGTTCCTCTCTAATGTATTGGGGGGGGCTCTCTCTATGTATTGGGGGGAGTCTCTATGTAATTGGGGGGAGTCTCTCTATGTATTGGGGGGAGTCCTCTCTATGTATTGGGGGGAGTCTCTATGTATTGGGGGGAGATCTCTCTCTATGTAGGTTTGGCAGATGCCAGGAGAATGCTACCTGCCCCAATGCATAGTGCCAAATGTAAAGTTTGGTGGAGGAGGAATAATGGTCTGGGGCTGTTTTTCATGGGTTGGGCTCGGCCCCTTAGTTCCAGTGTAGGGAATCTTAACGCTCTAGACGATTCTGTGCTTCCAACTTTGTGGCAACAGTTTGGGGAAGTCCCTTTCCTGTTTCAGCACGACAATGCCCCGCCCGTGCACAAAGTCAGGTCCATACAGAAAGGGTATGTCGAGATCGGTGTGGAAGAACTTGACTGGCCTGCACATAGCCCTGACCTCAACCCCATCAAACACCTTTGGAATGAATTGGAACGCCGACTGCGAGTCAGGCCTAAATGGGGCCTGACGCCCGACCTCACTAATGCTCTTGTGTCTGAATGGAAGCAAGTCCCCCTGCAGCAATGTTCCAACAGCTAGTGGAAAACCTTCCCAGAAGAGTGGAGGCTGTTATAGCAGCAAACGGGGGACCAACTCCATATTAATACCCATGATTTTGTAATGAGATGTTCGACTAGCAGGTGTCCACATACTGTTGGTCATGTAGTGTATCTCAACAGGCTGTATCATATAATTTGACCACATCAGTGCATTTGTTACGATAATAATCCATATAAAGTCCAGTCATTTGTTACGATAATAATCCATATAAAGTCCAGTCATTTGTTACGATAATAATCCATATAAAGTCCAGTCATTTGTTACGATAATAATCATTAGATGCACGTGTGAAAGTGAAACATTTGTTAAAACACTATAAAAGACAGAGATAATGGGAAATCCAATGAGAGATGGCTGATCTTGCCCTGTCTGAGGATTTACACGCGCTACATTTAGCAGACCGGTTTTTAGAGAACTTTCTTTCCATCAGATATCGTTTCCCAAAACCAATCTTATAGGATTATTGAGGATTTAAGAGCTACTTTAGAAAGGCAAACACATGCCGTTCCGGTGCACATCCAAGTGCTATCCAGCCTTGGTGTTTAGGCAACGAGCACTTTCACCGGGAACTTTCCGATCGGCATCTCCCTCTGAGTCGACGTTTCAGATGCTATCATCAGCTACACAAACAGGCTGAAGTCAAGAGGGTTTCTTTCCCATCAGGGTTCCCAATACGAACAGAGAACTAGACGGCCCCCATATCGCCATTAAAAGCACCGTCCCAAAAACGAGTTCATCTACTGTATGTGAACAGGAAATGCTTCCTCTCTTAATGTGCAGGTTAAAGGTTATGTGAGGATCAAAAGACGTTGCTGAATGTGGTGGCCAGGTGGGAAACACGACTCGTTCATTCTGCAGAACAGTGTTACTGCTGAATGTGGTGGCCAGGTGGGAAACACGACTTGTTCATTCTGCAGAACAGTGTTACTGCTGAATGTGGTGGCCAGGTGGCAGGATGTACCCTAGTGAGAGTCCATATCACACAGAGGTGTTCAGGATATACCTAATGAGTCATATCACACAGAGGTGTTAGGATGACCTAGTGAGTCAATATCACACAGAAGTGCATGTGTTTCAGATGTTCTACCTATGTGAGTCATATCACACACATTCAGGATTATACCTTAGTGCAGTCAATAGCACACACAGTCAGGATATACCTAGTGAGGTCATATCACACACAGTTCAGAAATACCTTAGCTGAAGATCATATCACACACAGTTCAGGAATATACCTAGTGAGTCATATCACACACAGTTCAGGATATACCTAGTTGAGTCATATCCACACAGAGTGTTTCTTTTTATTTTTTTTCTTCCCCGGGGGATATACCTTAGTGAGTTCCATATCACACAACAGTTTCGAGATATACCTAGTGGTCATATCACACACAGTTCAGGAATACCTAGTGAGTCTACACACACAGTTCAGGATATACCTAGTGAGTCATATCACCACAGTTTCAGGATATACCTAGTGAGTCATATTCACACACAGCAGGAGTACCTAGTGAGTCAGACACAACACAGTTCAGGGTGTAACCAGTGGATCATTATCCACACAGTTCAGGAGTACTAGTAGATGTCACTATCACCACACAGTTCAGGATGTAACTAGGATCATATCACAACACAGTTCAGGATGTACTAGTGAGCATATCACACACGTTCAGATATACCTAGTGTCAATCACCACACAGTTCAGGACTATACCTAGTGAGCATATCACACACAAGTCAGATATACCTAGGAGATCATCATATCACACACAGATTCAGGATATATGTCAGTCAGTCATCACACACACACAGGAGTTGTAATGTGTTGTTTTTATTGATGTTCTGTGTGATGTGTGTTAGCCAGGCAGTGTTGAGCCTGCTGCTTTAACAGAGACACCAGTTGGTGAGACAGTTCTCTCAGAGCTGTGACAGTGGAACCACAGACGGATGGACCTGTCAGGTAAGAAAACCTCGTGTCGTAAGATTGAGTGAATGGTGTGTGTGTGTGTGTGTGTGTTCAAAGGTAGTGTTGTGTGGTGTGGTCAAAGGTGTGTGAGTGTGTGGTCAAAAGTGTGTATGTGTGTGTGTGTGTGGTGGTCAAAAGTGTGTTGGTGTTCCAATTGGAGTGCAGGGCTGTGCTCTTAAGGCGATGTTGTGTGATTATAGCAGTACTAATAGTGTGTGTGGGATATACTGTTCTGATTGTAATAATGTGTGTGTTGTGTGTGTGTGATAATAGGCTAGTAATACTGTTTAATAAGATGTGTGGCAGATCTGGTGTGAGTAGTGAATACGTTTATAACATCTGTGGTCTGTGTACGTGTGTGTGATCTAGGCTAGTCCAATACGTTTAGAATAACAGTGTGTGTGCGTGTGTGTGTCAGGTGTTCCCATTGGGAGCTGCAGGCTGTACTCTGAGGGATGGTTGTCAGCGTGCAGCCGGATGAGTGGAGGGAGATAAGGACACACCTCAACAGCCGGGTCGGAGAGATTTGGTGAGAGAGAGAGAGAGAGCCACCTTACCACAGAATCCACCAGTCACAGAATCATACTGTCCCGGTTCTAGGCTGGCCTATTAGCCATATTGTTTAGAAACTATTCTAAAATACAAATTTTGAATGTTCGCACCAGAGAAAAAAAAGGGTGATTTTATCGAACAATCCTTAGAGCGTCATGCCACACGTAGGATATAACCGTTTGTAACATACCAATTGTTCTCTCCTGCAGTGCGTCGTGCATGACCTTGGCTATTTCATTTTAAAACACCCCTTGGTCAAAAATCCTCCTTTAAAGCCTGCGGGAAAATACAACGCACGTACCAGGAAACTACCAACCAGAACTGAGACAGAGGGGCCTAGTTGTAGGAGCGAGTACAACCAGGAGACTGAGACAGAGGGCCTATGTCGAGGTGAGTACAACCCAGAGACTGAGACAGAGGGACCTAGTGTCAGAGTCGAGTACAACCACAACTTTGATTGGACCCGCTCAGTTGAGGTTTGACCTGTAAAAATGACAACATCTACAAAGACAGGCCATAAAGCAAGTCAAGTTGCTTATGCAATCTTAATGCAGCAAATACAGTAGATCCAAACTTACTCTAAGACTGTAGGCGAACTGTCTCAGAATAGAGTTGTATCCACGGCCACGTAATGTGACAGATGAACGAGTTCGTTCCACCTCCACACATCGCATAAACTGCAATCTGCACTAAACAGACTCTTACCCTGCTACACTATCAGCGCCAGTAGACACTGTTGTTTCAGAATAACGAGTCGTGTTCCACCTGCCAACCACATTCAGCAGTAAACACTGTTCTGCAGAATGAACGAGTCGTGTTCCACCTGCCACCACATTCAGCAAGTAACACTGTTCTGCAGAATGAAACGAGTCGTGTTTCCACCTGGCCACCACATTCAGCAGTAACACTGTTCTGTAGAATGAACGAGTCGTGTTTCCACCTGGGCCACCACATTCAGCAGTAACACTGTTCTGCAGAATGCAACGAGTCCTGTTTCCCACCTGGCCACCACATTCCAGCAGTAACACTGTTCTGCAGAATGAACGAGTCGTGTTTCCCACCTGGCCACCACATTCAGCAGTAACACACTGTTCTGTAGAATGAACGAGTCTGTTTCCACCTGGCCACCACATTCAGCATAACACTGTTCTGCTAGAATGAACGAGTCGTGTTTCCACCTGGCCACCACATTCAGCAGTAACACTGTTCTGCAGAATGAACGAGTCGTGTTTCCCACCTGGCCACCACATTCAGCAAGTAACACTGTCTGTAGAATGAAACGAGTCGTGTTTCCACCTGCCACCACATTCAGCAGTAACACTGTTCTGTAGAATGAACGAGTCGTGTTTCCACCTGGCCACCACATTCAGCAGAACACTTGTTCTGCAGAATAGAACGAGTGCGTGGTTCCACCTGGCCACCACATTCAGCAGTAACACTGTTCTGCAGATGAACGAGTCCGTGTTTCCACCTGGACCACCACATTCAGCAGACACTGTTCTGTAGAATGAACGAGTCGTGTTTCACCTGCCACCACATTCAGCAGTACACTTTCTCAGAATGAACGAGTCGTGTTTCCCACCTGGCCACCACATTCAGCAGTAACACTGTGTTCTGCAGAATGAACGAGTCGTGTTTCCACCTGGCCACCACAATTCAGCAGTAACACTGTTCTGAGAATGAACGAGTCGTGTTCCACCTGGCCACCACATTCAGCAGTAACACTGTTCTGTAGAATGAACGAGTCGTGTTCCACCTGCCACCACATTCAGCAGTAACACTGTTCTGAGAAATGAACGAGTCGTGTTTCCCACCTGGCCACCCACATTCAGCAAGTAACACTGTTCTGGCAAATGAACGAGTCGTGTTCCACCTGGCCACCACATCAGCAGTAACACTGTTCTGAGAATGAACGAGTCGTGTTTCCACCTGGCACCAACATTCAGCAGTAACACTGTTCTGCAGAATGAACGGAGGTCGTTTTCCACCTGGCCACCACATTCAGCAGTACACTTGCTTCTCAGAATGAACGAGTTCGTGTTTCCCACTGGCCACCACATTCAGTCAGTAACACTGTTCTGCAAGAATGAACGAGTCGTGTTCCCACCTGGCCACCACATCAGCAGTAACACTGTTCTGCGAGATGAACGAGTCGTGTTTCCCACCTGCCACCACATTCAGCAGTAACATGTTCTGCAGAATGAACGAGTCGTGTTCCACCTGGCCACCACATTCAGCAGTAACACTGTTCTGAGGAATGAACGAGTCGTGTTCTCCCACCTGGCCACCACATTCAGCAGAATACACTGTTCTGTAGAATGAACGAAGTCGTGTTTCCCACCTGGCCACCACATCAGCAGTAACACTGTTCTGCAGAATGAACGAGTCGTGTTCCCACCTGGCCACCACATCAGCAGTAACACTGTTCTGCAGAATGAACGAGTCGTGTTTCCACCTGGCCACCACATTCAGCAGTAACATGTTTCTGCAGAATGAAACGAGTCGTGTTTCCCACCTGGCCACCACATTCAGCAGTAACACTGTTCTGTAGGAATGAACGAGTCGTGTTTCCACCTGGCCACCACATTCGCAGTAACCACTGTTCTGCAGAATGAACGAGTCGTGTTTCCCACCTGGCCACCACATTCACAGTAACACTGTTCTGCAGAATGAACGAGTCGTGTTTCCACCTGCACCACATTCAGCAGTAACACTGTTCTGTAGAATGAACGAGTCGTGTTTCCACCTGGCCACCACATTCAGCAGTAACATGTTCTGCAGATGAACGAGTCTGTTTCCACCTGGCCACCACATTCAGCAGTAACACTGTTCTGAGAATGAACGAGTCGTGTTTCCACCTGGCCACCACATTCAGCAGTAACACTGTTCTGTAGAAATGAACGAGCGTGTTTCCACCTGGCCACCACATTCAGCACAGTAACACTGTTCGTAGAATGAACGAGTCGTGTTTCCACCTGGGCACCACATTCAGCAGTAACACTGTTCTGCAGAATGAAACGAGTCGTGTTTCCACCTGGCCACCACATTCAGCAGAGTACACTGTTCTGAGAAATGAACGCAGTCGTGTTTCCACACCTGGCCACCCACATCAGCAGTAACACTGTTCTGTAGAATGAACGAGTCGTGTTCCCACCTGGCCACCACATTCAGCTAGAGAACACTGTTCTGGAGATGAACGAGTCTGTTTCCACCTGGCCACCCACATTCAGCAGTAGTAACACTGTTCTGTAGAATGAACGAGTCGTGTTTCCCACCTGGCCCACCACATTCAGCAGTAACACTGTTCTGCAGAATGAACGAGTCGTGTTCCACCTGGCCACCACATTCAGCAGTAAACACTGTTCTGCAGAATGAACGAGTCGTGTTTCCACCTGGCCACCACATTCACAGTAACACTGTCTGTAGAATGAACGAGTCGTGTTTCCACCTGACCACCACATTCAGCAGTAACACTGTTCTCAGAATGAAACGAGTCGTGTTTCCCACCTGGCCACCACATTCAGCAGTAAAACTGTTCTGCAGAATGAACGAGTCGTGTTCCACCTGGCCACCACATTCAGCATAACACTGTTCTGAGAATGAACGAGTCGTGTTTCCACCGGCCACCACATTCAGCAGTAACCACTGTTCTGTAAATGAACGAGTCGTGTTTCCACCTGCCACCACATTCAGCAGTAACACTTTTTCTGAGAATGAACGAGTCGTGTTCCCACCTGCCACCACATTCAGCAGTAACACTGTTCTGCAGAATGAACGAGTCGTGTTCCACCTGGGCCACCACTTCAGGCAGTAACACTGTTCTGTAGAATGAACGAGCGTGTTTTCCCACCTGGCCACCACATTCAGCAGTAACACTGTTCTGCAGAAGAACGAGTCGTGTTTCCACCTGGCCACCACATTCAGCAGTAACACTGTTCTGCAGATGAACGAGTCGTGTTTCCACTGGCCACCACATCAGCAGTAACACGTTCTGAGAATAACGAGTCGTTCCCACCTGGCCACCACATCAGCAAGTAACATCGTTCGCAGAATGAACGAGTCGTGTTTTCCCACCTGGCCACCACAATTCAGCAGTAACACTTGTTCTCAAATGAACGAGTCGTGTTTTCCACCTGGGCCAACACAGTCCAGCAGTAACACTGTTCGCTAGATTGAACGAGTCGTGTTTCCCACCTGCCACCACCTTCAGCGTAACACTGTTCTGTAGCAATTGAACGAGTCGTCGATTTCCACCTGGCCCACCACATTCTCAGCAGTAACACTTTTGCAGACCTGACGAGTCGTGTTCTCCCACCGGCCACCACATTCACATACAACACTTGTCTGGTCAGAAAATGACACGGTTCGTGTTCCACCTGGCCACACATGTCAGCAGTAACACCTGTTACTGCAATATGACACAGTCGTGTTCCCACCTGCCACCACCATTCAGCAGTAACCACTGTGTCTGTAGACATAACAGAGTCGTGTTCCCACCTGCCAACCACATTCAGCAGTAAACACTGTTTGCCAGACATGAACGAGTCGGTTTCCCACCTGCCACGCACCATTCAGCAGTAACGCTGTCGTAGAATGAACGAGTCGTGTTCCACCTGGCCCACACATTCAGCACGTAACACGTTCTGAGAAGAACGAGTTCGTGTTCCCACCTGCACCACATCAGCAGTAACACATTTCCTGCAGAATGAACGAGTCGTGTTTCCACCTGCACCACATCAGCGTAGTAACACTGTTCTGCAGAATGAACGGTCTGTAGTTCCCACCTGGCACCACATTCAGCACGTAACATGTTCTGGAGAATGAACAAGTCGTGTTCCCACCTGGCCACCACATTCAGCATTTAACACTGTTTCTGTAGAATGAACGAGTCGTTCTCCCACCTGGCCACCACATCAGCAGTAACACTGTTCTGCAGAATGACAACGCAGTCAGTGTTTCCACTGGGCCACCACCATCCAGCAGTAACACTGTTTGGAATGAACGAGTCGCTGGTTCCCACCCTGGCCACCAACATTCAGCAATAACACTGTATCTGGAGAAATTAACGAGTCGTGTCCCACCTGGCCACCCACATCAGCAGTAACACTGGTTCTGCAAATAACGAGTCTTTCCCAACCTTGCCACCACATCACAGTAAACTGTTCTGAGAATGAACCGAGTGCTGTTCCCACCTGGCCACCACATTCAGCAGTAACACTGTCTGAGAATGAACGAGGCGTGTTCCACCTGGCCACCACATTCAGCATAACACTGTTCTGGAGAATGAACGAGTCGTGTTTCCCACCTGCCACCACATTCAGCACGTAACACGTATCGAGAATCGAACGAGTCGTGTTTCCCACCTGGCCACCACATTCAGCCAGTAACACTGTTCGCAGAATGAACGAGTCGGTTCACCACCTGGCCACCACTTCAGCAGTAACACTGTTCTGGAGAATGAACGATCGCTTTCCACCTGGCCACACACATTCAAGCAGTAACACTTTCTGTAGAATGCAGACGAGTCGTGTTTCCCACCTGGCCACCACATTCAGCAGTAAACACTTTCTGGAGGAATGAACGAGTCGTTTCACCTGGCCCACCACATCAGCAGTAACACTGTTGCTCAGAATGAACGAGTCGTGGTTTCCACACTGCCCACCAATTCAGCAGTAACTAGTCTCGGAGACATGAACGGTCGTGTTCCCACCTGGCCACACACATCAAGCAATATAGCAAAGTTAAACACCGTTCTCGGAGACATGAACGAGTCGTGTTCCCACCTGGCCACCACATTCAGCAGTAACACTGTCTGTAGAATGAACGAGTCGAGTTTCCCACCTGCCCACCACATCGCAGCAAGTAACACTGTTCCTGCTAGAATGAAACGATCGTGTTCCACCTGCCACCACATTTCAGCATGAACACTGTTCTGCAAGACATGAACAGAGTCGTTTCCACCTGCCACCACATCAGCAGTAACACTTTCTGGAGCAACTGAACGAGTGTGTTTCCACCTGGCCAGCCACATCTTCAGCAGTAACACTCGTTCTGTAGAGAATGAACCGAGTCGTGTTTCCCACCCTGGCCACCACATTTCAGCAAGTAACACTGTTTCTGCAGAATAACGAGTCGTGTTTCCCACTGGCCACCACATTCAGCAGTAACACTGTTCTGGCAGAATGAACGAGGCGTGTTCCACCTGGCCACCACAATTCAGCAGTTAACACTTTCTGGAGAATGAACAGTCGTGTTTCCCACCCTGCCACCACATTCACATAACACTGTTCTGCTAGAATGAACAAGTCGTGTCCCACCTGCACCACCATTCAGCAGTAACATGTTCTGAGAAATGAACGAGTCGTTTCCCACCTGCCACCACATTCAAGCAGTAACACTGATTCTGAATGAACGAGCTCGTGTTCCCACCTGGCCACCACATCTCAGCAAACACTGTTCGTAGAATGAACGAGTCTGTGTTTTCCCACCTTGGGCCACCACATTCAGGCAGTTAACACTGTTCTACAGAATGAACGAGTCGTGTTC
>NW_019947136.1:22932-24618 GCF_002910315.2 Salvelinus sp. IW2-2015 | reverse complement strand
CAACAGATCTCGAGTACCGGTCCGTATCCCCTGTAGTAGCTCTGGTGCAGGGTGTCTTTCAGCAGCTCTCCCACCGTTGTCTTCCAATAGTGAAGAGAGAAGCCAGGGGGAAAACACCCTGGACCAGAGCTACTGCAAGAGAGACGAGCTGAACACTGATATATAGTGCACAGTCTGAAATGGCACCCTATTCCCTATATAGTGCACTACTTTAGACCAGAGCCCTATTCCCTATATAGTGCACCAGTATAGAAGCAGATTGTGGTGGATAATGGTACAGTATGGATGATGCTGACTGAGCAGTTGGTCATCAGTAATGGTACGAGAGATAGATCTCTATCTATGATGCTGGACTGCGCAGTCGGTTATATTTGGTGATTCTTGCTGATTGCCTTAAATCTGACGGAGAGCCATTCCAGCTGGCGTCAGAGAGTGTGTGTGTGTAGTGTGTGTGTGTGTGTATGTGTGTGCACGTACTAGAGCTGGGACGATAAACCCAAAATTACAGACACCACCTTCCTCGTACCAAATCATTTTGCATACATTTTGGGTTATTTTGCTACACAACGTTCCTGTGGATTGTTCTAGAACCATTATCTGGTCAACAGTAATAGCCTATGCATTGTTGTTTCCTGCTATGAAAGTCTCTGCCTGTCCCTCAGGGCCGGCGCCAGGATGAATCAGTTGGACTGGCATTTGATTTCAATAAGGAGGCACTTATGTTTTCTTCACGGGACCTCCTCTGTGTCATTTAACTGTCAAAATGTATGACCTTTTAATGTGGCATCATCATGACTGGTTTTCATCTGACTGTCAAACAAATCACTTCATGAAGTAGGTTAGCCTTGATCTTCATGCTTGTGGGCCACATGATATTCTATGAGATTAAAATGTTGGTCAAAAGGGAAATAAAATTATGATGAGGGTCGAACCAAGCTCTACCGGTGTCCTAGCTAGCTACCAACCAGTTACCGCTGCCTCCCGCCTTGTGTAGCGGAGTCCTAGCCAGCTACCAACCAACCAGTTACCGCTGCCTCCCGCCTTGTGTAGCGGAGTCCTAGCCAGCTACCAACCAACCAGTTAAAAAAACGAAAAGAAGAGATAATCACTTCATGAAGTAAGGTTAGGCCTTGATGCTCATGCTTGTGGGCCACTGATATTCTATGGAGATTAAAAATGTTGGTCAAAAGGGAAATAGAAATTAGTGATGAGGGGCGAACAAACTCTCAAAACCGGTGTCTAAGCTTAGCTACAACCAGTTACCACTGCCCTCCCGCCCATGTGTACCGGGAGTCCTAGCTCAGCACAGTGTCCTTCTCCCCGCCTGCCGAACACCGTTGCCATCGACGTCGTTAACAGAACTGATAAAGAAGCAGTGTTCCGACAGGGCGAAGTGGGGGTTTATCGGCGGTTGGCATCCAAACGTTAATGGTTCATTACGCCCCCTAGCTGAATGGACTCACCCCCGGATCAGGTCCTAACATTAATAATGGAGCAACATACGAACTATAAAGCGGGGTTTCCTGCAGACTTAAGGAAATGAACCACATGGCAGTAAACGCTCAGAATGGCGAAGCCGCAAATTACACCCTTCTCGTGGAGCGCAGCCATTTTGCAGTGAATAGACCTACATCAAGTAGCCTAGGCCTAGAGCGGGAAGGTTTCTGTAGGACATGGTTTACCTAG
>NW_019947136.1:20530-22907 GCF_002910315.2 Salvelinus sp. IW2-2015 | reverse complement strand
CTAGCAATAACATATTTATAGTTAGATTAGCCTACAAGGTTACCTAGCAACAATATGTCTACAGTTAGTAATCTAGTTTAGTGTTTTGAGGTCCCCCTTCCTCAGGTGGTGAATCATATCGTCTACAGGCCAATATGCACAAAGATGTCAGCCAATTCTCTGAAAAGGCCAAAAATAAATGTGATCTTTGGATCCTTTTGACAGGTTGCACATCAACCAAACCTTCCCTGGATATGTTGGATGGAATATCTTACTTTGTGAATCATAGTCTACCATCTCTGTTGTCTTACCTGGCCCTGGAAACACACGTCTAGAGCCCTGCCGCTAATTTACATTTAAAAATGTGTCATTTAGCAGACGCTCTTATCTTACAGAAGACTCTCTTGGCTAATGTAAAGTAACTAACCATAAATGTAACTATAAAATGTGTGTTTTATCACAATAGGACTTTGTGTCCATGTCGCCCAGCTTTGGCACACCTCCCCCCAAAATAACTGATAGCCGATTTAACAATATTGCAAAAAGAAAAAGAAAAAAGGAAACGTATCACAATCTGGATTTCTTTGTCTCCATATCGTCGAGCTCTAGCGTGTGCGGTGTGGTGTGTGTGTTATTAAGTGTGTGTGTGTGTCAGTCCTGCTGTGTGATCATTTTCAGCATCTGCAGTGCCATGGGTCCCTGGTCCGAGGGGATCTGATAACAGAGAGAGCAATGAATCATGGGAGTGCAAGACAAAAGGATACTATGGGAGGATCTCAATTGCATACGCTTTCTCCTTCTCAAAACCCATTGGATGAGAAAGCCAGAGGCCCCTCACCTCTTATCTTCTCCTCCAACAGGCTTTGAGAAGGAGAGAGGACACGAAGAGTACGCAATTGAAATATTCCCAATGAAACGCTAATTGTGCCATAATGGCTGCATACTGGGGTTCAATGTTCTGCATCACCTTCCTACTCCAACACTAGGGGTTACGTCCCAATAATCTCTCCCTCCTGAAGTGTACACTCATTCACTACTCTCCAACAATGTAAAAACAATGGATTTATGTAGGCATGGGCTATAGAGGATGTTTCCATATACCAGTCATTTTGTTTCAAATACATGAAGGGAAGTAAACAAGGTCGCACTTTGGGAGAAAGGAGAGATCAATATTACTGTACCAACTCTGATGATTGACCCGTTTGAAAAGATAATAAATATATGTTGAAAAGAAAAGAGATTGGGACACATGTTTCTGTTTCCTCACCATGTGACCAGCCTTGAGGATCCAGTAGAAGGAGAAGTTCTTGTAGGTCTTGTAGAAGGCGCCGGTCACACCCGGGAAGGCGGGGTCATCGAGGGCAGTCCATTTCATTTGGTTGAAGCCCTGGAGCCCCACCCACTTCAGCTGCTTCACCCATTGCTCCTGACCTGTGATTGGACAAAATCAAATAAGTGATCAGTAATCAATTGATCATCTGTATCCAATCAACAATCCTCATGTAAGAAAGTCTATCAGGGACCAATAGTCAATGTGTTCATGGTAATATTGATAATGGTTGACCCTCACTATAGCCAGGGTTGGGAAGTAACGGACCAACTAACTAATCCGTTACCAGCTAAAATACTGTAATCAGATGACAGATACTTTTGAAAAACTAGATTACTTTTAAATTCATTATGTTTGCGTAAAAATATTTGACACCTCTCTGTTTTCTCAATGACATTCATTTCCGCATTGAAAAGAGGCACAAGTTGAAGTTTGTTCCACATGAGTGAGTCTGACCACAAGTCAAAGACCACTATGATGACACACCAGATGTATTTGATGGATCGCGGGAAAAGAGCAGGAATGGACTTTTGTAGGCTACAGTCCAAGCTATGTCTTCCAATGGTGTGACTGCTGTCGGCATCCATAGATTATCCAACTTGAATAAACGCTTGGAGGTAAGGATGAATGCAGTGGTGTAGTCTACTGAAACACGGATACCACCTATTATTGATATCTACATATCATATCGATGTGAATTACACTGCTACGCTGTCATTTATCTTTTTGCGCCATACGGATTGTGATTGTTGTGGATGGCTGTTCACAAATGTGTATTTTATCCCAATAATGGTTGAATTGAAGACGTTTACGCTGCCTATCAATCATTGTTTTTGAGACCAGTGGACAGCCAGTAAAAAAAATAAAAATTGATCTTGCAACAGATGCAGAGTGCGGATCCCAGCCTACGGAGTAACAGTTTGAGGGAGTTCCTCCGTTCTAAACTCCTCCTCCTCAGTGGTAATAATGTGCTCCAGTCCATCCTGTCAGTACCACTTTAATTAAGACCAGTCCACCCTGTCAGTACCACTTTAATTAAGACCAGTCCACCCTGTCAGTACCACTTTA
>NW_019947136.1:11175-13624 GCF_002910315.2 Salvelinus sp. IW2-2015 | reverse complement strand
GGTTGGCTGGTCTTAATTAAAGTGGTAACTGACAGGGTGGACTGGTCTTAATTAAAGTGGTACTGACAGGGTGGACTGGTCTTATTAAAGTGGTACTGACAGGGTGGACTGGTCTTAATTAAAGTGGTACTGACAGGGTGGACTGGTCTTAATTAAGTGGTACTGACAGGGTGGACTGGTCTTAAATTAAAGTGGTACTGCAGGGTGGACTGGTCTTAATTAAAGTGGTACTGAACGGTTGGACTGGTCTTAAATTAAAGTGGTACTGACAGGTGGACTGGTCTTAATTAAAGTGGTACTGACAGGGTGGACTGGTCTTATTAAAGTGGTACTGACAGGGTGGACTGGTCTTATTTAAAGTGGTACTGACAGGGTGGACTGGTCTTATTTAAAGTGGTACTGACAGGGTGGACTGGTTCTTAATTAAAGTGGTACTGACAGGGTGGACTGGTCTTTTGAATTATTAGTGGTACTGACAGGGTGGACTGGTCTTAATTAAGTGGTACTGACAGGGTGGACTGGTCTTAATTAAAGTGGCACTGACGGCGGTGGACTGGTCTTAATAAAGTGGTATTGACAGGTAGGACTGGTTTATTAAAGTGGTACTATCTACTGGGTGGAACTGGTCTTAATTAAGTGGTACTGACAGGGTGGACTGGTCTAATTAAAAGTGGTAACTGAGACAGGGTGGACTGTGTCTAATTTAAAGTGGGTATACTTAGAGTCAGCGTGACGGATGCTATGAAGTGGTACTTCATATACTGGTCTTTAATGTTAAAGTGGTACTGACAGGTTGGACTGGTTCTTTAATGCATACGTCGGGTATGATTAGTCTGGACAGTAGACGGCTCTGGAGTTCTTGGTTGTTCATTTAATCGTTTCTCTCACATAGTGGCGTCTACTTCTCATTCAGGAATTGAGGGTGTGGAATCGAAACGTCAACTATAAGGTGGGGTTAATTTTGATAAGGTGTGGGGGAGACTAGGTAACTAACTTCCCAAAGGCTAAATCAACCGCCTGGATTGATCTCAGGCAATTACTATAGGTAGGGTTTTTACGTTGGTTGTGGATTATTATTGGATAGATTTTAAAGCGTGTCTTTTGTCAAGTTGTGGAATGAAGAGCAGGTTGGCCGTGGAGCACACTAACTCTTGTTGTGTTTTTGGTAATTATTCTGTCAGTACCACTTTAATTAAGACCAGTCCACCCTGTCAGTACCACTTTAATTAAGACCAGTCCATCCTGTCAGTACCACTTTAATTAAGACCACAATCTGATTCCTGCTGATGAAAAATAATATGTCCTTAGGCGTAACGGACATGCTCAAACTCACACACTTTTGATAGACTTAAACAGCTGCAAGTTATATCTATATAACAAAGTGTCACCAACAAGAAGGTAATTAAAAGGTCATACATTTCTCACATTCAAATATCACTTTTCTGAAGCGGTCAAAGTATGCCATGAGAGCAATGACAAGCAGTCCTCCATAGCACCGTTTATAGCTGGTTCTAACATGCGTCTTTTGTTCTGATCTTGTCTATATTCGAATTGTGCGCACATTTTTAGACAGGTGTAAACGATTAAGACACATTGTGATCACATTGTGATCGGATCTTCCTGATCACCTGAGGTAATGAGGGACCCATTCTATCTGGATATCAATCAGGTGTAAACAGATCCGGTGTAAACAGATCCGGTGTCATTCAATTGGTGATATTAATTTTGTCTTCTAATGCCTCTTATGGGGAAGTAATCTAAAAGTAACTGAAAGTAATCAGATTACGTTACTGAGTTTGGGTAATCCAAAAGTTCCGTTACTGATTACAATACAAAACATCCACATAGAAACAACATCACCCCTGTCCAGATCCACATCACCCTGTCAAGCTGCTAGTAACTAACTGATTACATTCAGAAAGTAACCTACCCAGGCCTGACTATACCTCCCCGGTCTACACTGTTTATGCTTCAACGGATTTCACTACAAAATGTAAGTGTTGGATGCTGATTCTGTGCCCCCCGCCTGTAAACAACTCTAGTTAGGGGAAATCACTGACCCATGGTGTCCACTATGAGGTCGAGCTGWCCGTTGTAGACGGTGACGTTGACCCCAGCATCCAACAGCTGATCCACCACGTCCACCACTGGCTTCATGAAGTCACCTGACATGCTGCTGAACACTGCCTCAGCCTGACCTAYAGGGGGGAGGGGGGTAAGASGGAAGGAGGTGAGAGAGTAAACCAGAATGTGAGAGATTGAGAAGTGGAGAGGGAGATTAAAGAGATAGAGGTCAGAGAGGAGAGAAAAAGGGGTGAGAGTGGAGGGCACATTTATTTCTAAAAGGTGCAATATGCAACCATTTCCTGGTTACACATTTATTTTTTATTTTTAATAGTGCGCCTAATTTCAGTTTGTGACAAAAAAAAATCAGTTATTGTGTAGAGAA
>NW_019947136.1:0-9397 GCF_002910315.2 Salvelinus sp. IW2-2015 | reverse complement strand
AATAATTACCAAAAACACAACAAGAGTTAGTGTGCTCCACGGCCAACCTGCTCTTCATTCCACAACTTGACAAAAGACACGCTTTAAAATCTATCCAATAATAATCCACAACCAACGTAAAAACCCTACCTATAGTAATTGCCTGAGATCAATCCAGGCGGTTGATTTAGCCTTTGGGAAGTTAGTTACCTAGTCTCCCCCACACCTTATCAAAATTAACCCCACCTTATAGTTGACGTTTCGATTCCACACCCTCAATTCCTGAATGAGAAGTAGACGCCACTATGTGAGAGAAACGATTAAATGAACAACCAAGAACTCCAGAGCCGTCTACTGTCCAGATAATATACCCACTATGAATTAAAGCCAACCAGTCTAACACATCCTTCAATACCACTAATTAACTTAAAGACCAGTATATGAAAGTACCCACTCAGAGCTCCGTCACGCTGATCTCTAAGTATACCCACACTTATAACATTAGACACGTCACACCCTGTCAGTTACCACTTTAATTAAGACCAGTCCACCCTGTCAGTACCACTTAATTAAGACCAGTCTTCCTATCCTGTCAGTACGACTTATAGTACCACTTTAATGAAACCAGTCCATCCTGTCAATACCACTTTATTAAGACCAGTCCACCCGCCAGGTCAGTGCCACTTTAATTAAGACCAGTCCACCCTGTCAGTACCACGTGTACATTAAGACCAGTCCACCCTGTCAGTAACCACTAAAATAAATTAATAAGACCAGTCCACCCTGTCAGTACCACATTTAAATAGACCAGTCCACCCTGTCATACCACTTAAATAAGACCAGTCCACCCTGTCAGTACCACTTTAAATAAGACCAGTCCACCCTGTCAGTACCACTTTAAATATAGACCAGTCCACCCTGTCAGTACCACTTTAATTAAGACCAGTCCACCCTGTCAGTACCACTTTAATTAAGACCAGTCCAACCTGTTCAGTACCACTTTAATTAAGACCAGTCCACCCTGTCAGTACACTTTAATTAAACCAGTCCACCCTGTCAGACCACTTAATAAGACCAGTCCACCCTGTCAGTACACTTTAATTAAGACCAGTCCACCCTGTCAGTACCACTTTAAATAAGACCAGCCACCCTGTCAGTACCACTTTAAATAAACCAGTCCACCCTGTCAGTACCACTTTAATTAAGACCAGTCCACCCTGTCAGTACCACTTTAATTAAGACCAGTCCACCCTGTCAGTACCACTTTAATAAGACCAGTCACCCTGTCAGTACCACTTTAATTAAGACCAGTCCATCCTGTCATACCACTTTAATTAAGACCACAATCTATTCCTGCTGATGAAAAATAATATGTCCTTAGGCGTAACGGACATGCTCAAACTCACACACTTTTGATAGACTTAAACAGCTGCCATATATCTATATAACAAAGTGTCACCAACAAGAAGGTAATTAAAAGGTCATAACATTCTCACATTCAAATATCACTTTTCTGAAGCGGTCAAAGTATGCCATGAGAGCAATGACAAGCAGTCCTCCATAGCACCGTTTATAGCTGGTTCTAACATGCGTCTTTTGTTCTGATCTTGTCATATTCGAATTTGCGCACATTTTAGACAGGTGTAAACGATTAAGACACATTGTGATCACATTGTGATCGGATCTTCCTGACACCTGAGGTAATGAGGGACCCATTCTATCTGGATATCAATCAGGTGTAAACAGATCCGTGTAAACAGACCGGTGTCATTCAATTGGTGATATTAATTTTGTCTTCTAATGCCTCTTATGGGGAAGTAATCTAAAAGTAACTGAAAGTAATCAGATTACGTTACTGAGTTTGGGTAATCCAAAAGTTCCGTATACTGATTACAATACAAAACATCCACATAAAACAAACATCACCCCTGTCAGATCCACATCACCTGTCAAGCTGCTAGTAACTAACTGATTACATTCAGAAAGTAACCTACCCAGGCCTGACTATTACCTCCCCGGTCTACACTGTTTATGCTTCAACGGATTCACTACAAAATGTAAGTGTTGATGCTGATTCTGTGCCCCCCGCTGTAAACAACTCTAGTTAGGGGAAACACCTGACCCAGGTGTCCACTATGAGGTCGAGCTGACCGTTGTAGACGGTGACGTTGACCCCAGCATCCAACAGCTGATCCACCACGTCCACCACTGGCTTCATGAAGTCACCTGACATGCTGCTGAACACTGCCTCAGCCTGACCTAGAGGGGGAAGAGGGAAGGAGGTGAGAGAGTAAACCAGAATGTGAGAGATTGAGAAGTGGAGAGGGAGATTAAAGAGATAGAGGTCAGAGAGGAGAGAAAAAGGGGTGAGAGTGGAGGGCACATTTATTTCTATAAAGGTGCAATATGCAACCATTTCCTGGTTACACATTATTTTTAATAGTGCGCCTAATTTCAGTTTGTGACAAAAAAAAATCAGTTATTGTGTAGAGAATCCTTGTACCATCTTAAGTGCGTGAAATAGCTTTTCCATAACAAAAAAATATTGTATTTGGAGCTGTTTGAAACTAGTGTACAAACCGAAAGTACAAGACGCAAAAATGAAACTTAAGAATGTGAAGCATAGAAATAGCACACATAGAATAGATCTACCGCTTCTTAGACTTCCTTTCAAGTAGAATGACAGATTTATAACATACCTCTATGTGAATTTGGTCGGGTTGCCAAAAAAGTTACATCATTGCAGCTTTAAAACAAAAAAGTCACTTTTAAATGAACACATTTTTGACCCAGTAGCAGTTCTTACCTCCCCAGGTGTACGTTCTGAGGGATGATTCCCAGCTTCTTCCTGATTGGCCCGTTCATCAACTGGCTCAGTGATTGGCGGTGGAGGGGCTAATGTGGTGCCGCATCAGCAGGGCTGTGGGAGGGACCACGGAAAGTAAACCAACTTAAAACAGGAAGTGATGGTGTAATCTTAGGAATGTATTTTTCAGGCTAGTAAGACCATCTTTTCACAGACGTATAATTTGTATCAAAATGTTTTAACTATGGTTTTAAATATTTTTATGACATCACATTTTATCTATGTTTCTGCATATATGTACCAGGATGTTCAAATAAACCTTTATTTAATTCTCTCGTTTAAGATGGATCTGAAAAGGCATCTTACAGAGGTATCCTTCTCCAGGCAGGAGGACATCTTCTCATCAGGTTCCTGGGTGAGATGTTGTAGAAGTTGACTCCGTTTGTGTCTGAAATCAGACGGGAGCTGAATGACCATGGCATTCACAACAACAACACACCACTGACCTGATCCACGACACTCTCAGTGATTCACACCAACACACACCACTGACCTGTTCCACAACACCCTCAGTGATTCACACCAACACCACTGACCTGTTCCACAACACCTCAGTGATTCACACCAACACCACTGACCTGTTCCACGACACCCTCAGTGATTCACACCAACACCACTGACCTGTTCCACAACACCCTCAGTGATTCACACCAACACCACTGACATGTTCCATGACACTCAGTGATTCACACCAACACCACTGACCTGTTCCACGACACTCTCAGTGACAGACCAGAGCTCTGTGGCCTTCAGGTACTGCCCCTGATCCACCGCCAGCTTCACCGCCTCCGCTGCACTGGTCACCTCCCGCAGGCCGTAGTCATCTAGCAGGGACTGGAGGACGATGGGGAGACAGTCAGAGAGCCACACTACCCAACATGCATCATTGTTAACTGTTCACCTCCCCCGGGCCGTAGTCTTCTAGCAAGGAGGCTTGTTGACGTTGCAGTGACAGCAGATTGACTCTTCTACAAATCACCTTGCATCAATATAACTACTCATTCATATCTGTTGATCAGTCGGTCACAATTACCCATGATACATTACTGTGTGACGCTCTCGAACACGGCCAGAGGACGGGGCATAGTTTAACAACTACACTACCCACTGTTCTTCCTCCTCCAGGCTGTAGTCATCTAGCCGGAGTGGAGGGCAATGGGGAGACAGTCAACGAAGAGAGAAACTACAATAGCTAGGTACCAAAACAAGCTGCATTTAGTTCTCCAGACTTTAAACCACCCAGTCTGCAGAAAGAACTGCATAGAATGCAAACCCAGCAATATAAAGCACATGTGCCTGGAAAAACAAAAAACATGGAAAACGCATGTTACTAGGCTGTGTGTGTGTGTGTGTGTGTGTAGAGAGAGAGACTCACCATGTGTACAGATAAGGACCCCAGGTCATAACAGAGTCTGCAGATAAAGAGAGAAGAAAGTTTGCTTCGATGTTCATTAGGCACAAATGGGACAAAAACTGGAAAAAAGGGAGGGACTACCTGGACCTTGTCCCAATACAGTGGTTGCCTACTGAAACACCCAGGATTACAACAGTCAGTAGGGAACACACTGTTAGCTAGCCAGGGTGTAACAACGCAGAAGCAACCGGGCTGAAACCCACCCAGGATTACACAGTCAGTAGGGAACACACTGGTTAGCTAGCCGAGGGTGGATCAACGCAGAAGCAACCGGGCTGAAACCTACCCAGGATTACACAGTCAGTAGAACACACTGTTAGCTAGCCAGGGGTGGAACAACGCGAGAAGCAACCGGGCTGAAAACTACCCAGGATTACACAGGCATAGGAACACACTGGTTAGCTAGCCAGGGGTGGAACAACGCAGAAGCAACCGCGGCTGAAAACACCCAGGATTACACATCAGTAGGGAACACACTGGTTAGCTAGCCAGGGGTGGAACAACGCAGAAGCAACCGGGCTGAAAACTACCCAGGATTACACAGTCAGTAGGAACACACTGGTTAGCTAGCCAGGGTGGAACAACGCAGAAGCAACCGGGCTGAAAACTACCCAGGATTACACAGTCAGTAGGGAACACACTGGTTAGCTAGCCAGGGGTGGAACAACGCAGAAGCAACCGGGCTGAAAACTACCCAGGATTACAGAGTCAGTAGGGAACACACTGGTTAGCTAGCCAGGGGTGGAACAACGCAGAAGCAACCGGGCTGAAACCGAGAGGGGACCTACCTGGACTTGTCCAATAAGAAATGCTTGTTCACGTTGCAAAACAGTTTGCTAAGGTGTGCACTTATGAACACACCCCTGGTGACTTTGACCTGAACCCTACAACAACCCCCTCATGCATGAAGCTGTACCGAGCCATCCAGACAAGGTTTTACAAGAGGAGGAAACGGTAGATGAACTGTTTGTTCAGTCAGTCACATGACCACACAGGGAACAACAGCTGAGTACCAAATTACACCTTATTCCTGTTAGGCCACTACAGTACTACAGTAAGTAGTACACTATATAGGGTGCCATTTGGTACGCAGCGTATTCACGTGTGGTTAGTGAGCCTGAACTGGACACTAGTGGTAAATCTCAGGCGTTTCAGGGTTAGAGTAGACTTTCTGTCCAATACAGTGTTGTAAAGAGTGGTCTGACTTGAAGAGCAGTCTGATGAAGGTTCTATCAGCCATTATCTGATATTCACAAGGGAAAAGACATGTTCTGACGTTCTAAGTGGGTGTTCTGACGTTCTAAGTGGGTGTTCTGACGTTCTAAGTGGGTGTTCTGACGTTCTAAGTGGGAGTTCTGACGTTCTAAGTGGGAGTTCTGACATTCTAAGTGGGAGTTCTGACATTCTAAGTGGGAGTTCTGATGTTCCGTGCTGAGGTAAATACTGACCCAGTGGAGAGATCCAAGAGTCTCCCAGAGCCACTCCAGCAAAGTTACATTTTAGGGTTCCTTTTTCTACGGCCTAGAGAGAGACAGATGTTAGAATAGCAGACAATTCGTGAGAGAGAGACACACAATTTCTAGTCATTAACATGCCATTACTAACAGTCATTTTACAACTGGTACCAGAAAATTCTCATTATTATTTATTGTAATTGCTGTTAATATTATTACCACCATAAACATAATTATTATTGCTTTATCACTAACAGCCTAGTATATTCTGGTCTTATTTGACCATCATTGTTACACGTTTACATTGACAATGGAAAGATTTTACTTTTGTGGTGACGAGAGTCTATGAAGTGAAGTCACCGTCAGTTGTGGTTGATGGAGAACAGAGTGCTACATTCCAGGCRAAGATTTACAGTTCCGTATTTGACGGCGCCCCTTTCAAGCTATCACAAGACAAATAAACTGCTCTACCTTTACGACTGAATGGCCTGAGGAGGTCAGAAGGCAGTCAGTCAGCAATACACCTTGTGATCTGCATGGGTTACTGGGGAAACCACCAGCCAGGCTTGAGAGCCAAGAGATGTGTACCAAGAGATGTGTATTGAAAAGAGAGAAAGAGTCAGGGACTTGTGTCCCATTTTTTTATGACAAACAGAAAATGGCGCCAATAGCGCAAAATGACAAAGTAAACACGTTTTCTTAAACACTATTATTTTATTTGAACCTTTATCTAGGCAAGTCAGTTAAGAACAAATTCTTAAAAAACTGACGGTATTTTGCATGAATGCACGCACATTTACACAACGCTGGCTACCTACAGGCTACGCGTTTCAGGTCAGAGATTGTGAAACTTCTGTACAATAAAAATATGTTGTGGACACTTATCCTCATATGAACTTTGAAAATGTGCGGTGTTTCTCCAAATCAACGGGACGTTCCCGTGCCACGTTGTCAAAGCTACTAGAGCCCGCCCTCTTGAGTATCCCTAGAAATTACAGGACCTGCTAACAGACATCAGATCCCTAATTAAATTACAGGACCGTGCTAACAGACATCAGATCCCTATAAATTACAGGACGTGCTAACAGACATCAGATCCCTATAAATTACAGGACGTGCTAACAGACATCAGATCCCTATAAATTACAGGACCTGCTAACAACATCAGATCCCTATAAATGACAGGACGTGCAACAGACTCAGATCCCTATAAATGACAGGACGTCGCTAACAGACATCAGATCCCTTATAAATGACAGGACGTGCTAACAGACATCAGATCCCTATAAAATGACAGGACTGCTAACAGACATCAGATCCCTATAAATGACAGGACGTGCTAACAGACATCAGATCCCTATAAATGACAGGACGTGCTAACAGACATCAGATCCCTATAAATGACAGGACCTGCTAACAGACATCAGATCCCTATAAATTTACAGGAGTGCTAACAGACATCAGAAATCCCTATAAATTACAGGACCGCTAACAGACATCAATCCCTATAAATTACAGGACTGCTAACAGACATCAGATCCCTATAAATGACAGGACGTGCTAACAGACATCAGATCCCTATAAATGACAGACCGCTAACAGACATCAGATCCCTTATAAATGACAGGACCTGCTACAGACATCAGATCCCTATAAATGACAGACCTGCTAACAGACATCAATCCCTATAAATGACAGGACCTGCTAACAGACATCAGATCCCTAAATGACAGGACCTGCTAACAGAACATCAGATCCCTATAAATGACAGGACCTGCTAACAGACATCAGATCCCTATAAATGACAGGACCTGCTACAGACATCAGATCCCTATAAATGACAGGACCTGCTAACAGACATCAGATCCCTAAAATTACAGGACTCGCTAACAGACATCAGATCCCTATAAATGACAGACCTGCTAACAGACATCAAATCCCTATAAATGACAGGACCTGCTAACAGACATCAGATCCCTAAAAATACAGGACATGCTAACAGACATCAGATCCCTATAAATGACAGACCTGCTAACAACATCAATCCCTATAAATACAGGACCTGCTAACAGACATCAGATCCCTATAAATGACAGACCTGCTAACAGACATCAGATCCTATAAATGACAGGACCTGCTAACAGACATCAGATCCCTATAAATGACAGGACCTGCAACAGACATCAGATCCCTATAAATACAGGACCTGCTAACAGACATCAGATCCCTATAAATGACAGGACCTGCAACAGACATCAGATCCCTATAAATGACAGGACCTGCTAACAGACATCAGATCCCTATAAATGACAGGACCTGCTAACAGACATCAGATCCCTATAAATTACAACGTGCTAACAGACATCAGATCAAGTTTCTTCGAGGCAAGGCCACACCCTTTGAACGAATGAGCCCATCTCCTTGGAAACCAAACACTGATCGACGAGAACCCTTCCTACTCAGAGAAACAAATCACCCAGAGGACCCTGTGGAACGCACTGTTGCTCATTCAAGACCAATAGACTGAGTTCACAATACACACCGGGGAATCAGAGAAAAAAACGGAGACAACTCTAATAGGGGGTGGCAGGGTAGCCTAGTGGTTAGAGCTGACAAGGTACAAATCTGTCCTTCTGCCCCTGAACAGGCAGTTAACCCACTGTTCCTATGCTGTCATTAAAAATAAGAATTTGTTCTTAACTGACTTGCCTAGTTAAATAAAAGGTTAAAAAAATTATTATAAAAAATAAATAAAAAATAGACACTACATTTCCTGGACTGAGAAATGAAGCGTAGCCAGTACAGAAGGGTGAGTGTGGCAGCATCAGCTGATTGCAAGTCTGGTGAATGCATTTGTTGAGTACGGACTTAATAAGGAATTAATTTATATTTACCTGTGGAGATTCTCACCTCAATGACCGAGTTGTATTCCGTTATACCCTGCTTATGGGTATATGGGTCCATTAACTACCTCATTTAGTCTAGTAAATAAAACCTTAAAATTGGCATTCAGTTAATTTGCGAGTGATTGGGTTCTTGATGTTTCAGGGCTTGACGACTTCAGAATGAGAATATAGTAATTTACTGTTTATTTAGACTATTGTTGATATAGGATTAATGGGATAACAGCTAATAATAACTACTGATAAAGTTTATTCGAAGGTCTCCAATCCTTAAATGGTGCCCCTCAGATTCATTTGGATAGGATAACCAAATTAAATAAATCAGATCAATGAATTATTCCAGTCATTAAAATCAGTAAATTATCATCTTGAATATTCATAGGCAAGAGGCACAACACCCCCCATGTCATTAACGTATATTGAATTGAGAGAGACAGAGACAGGAAGCCATGGTACTGTGCTGACCAGTGTGGGTAGAGGTTTGAGGAAGTAGGCCCCAAGTTAGCACCAGTCATTAGTTCCTCTCCATGTCATGCGTGGCTCAACACATGACAGTGAATCTCAGTCTTCAGTTTGAAAACCCGGTTCCATTACCGAGTCAGGTACAACGGAGCTACCAGTTTTTCCATGCATGGTTCCTATTCACTTACATACCAAGTGCTAGAACTGGAAAAGGTTTCCCCACAGCAGAGACAGTAGGTTCTCATACCAAATGGCTCCCCTACTCCCTTTGCAGTGCACTACTTTCGACCAGAGCCCGTATACACTATATAGGGAATAG
>NW_019947135.1:19720-24623 GCF_002910315.2 Salvelinus sp. IW2-2015 | reverse complement strand
GGGGACAAGGCTAGAGGCGAGGGGAGCGGGGACAAGGCTAGAGGAGACAAGGTAGGGAGAGGACAGCGTAGGGAAGGGGGACAGGATAGGGAGGGGGGAGGGGGACAAGGCTAGGAGAGGGAGGGGGCAGGCTAGGGAGGGATTAGGGGGGACAAGGCTAGGAGGGGGAGGGGGACAAGGCTAGGAAGAGGGGCGGAAAATGCTAGGAAGGGGAAACGCTAGGGTAGGGGGGGGGGACAAGGCTAGGGAAGAGGGGAGGGACAAGTCTAGAGGAGAGGCGAGGGACCAAGCTAGGGGAGAGGGGAGGGGGCAAGGCAGAGAGAGGGGAGGGGACAAGGCTAGAGGAGAGGGGAGGGGGACAAGGCTAAGGGAGAGGGGACAGCTAAGGAGAGGGACAAGGCTTAGGGAGAGGGGAGGGGACAAGGCTAGGGAGGGGGAAGGGGACAAGGCTAGGAGAGGGAGGGGGACAAGCTAGGGAGAGTGATGTGGACAAGGCTAAGGGAGGGGGGGGACAAGGCTAGGGGAGAGTAGGGGGAAAGGCTAGGGGGGGGGGAGGGGACAAGGTAGGGAGAGGAGGGGGACAAGCTAGGGAGGGGTGAGGGGGGACAAGGCTAGCGGAGGGGGAGGGGGACAAGCTAGGGAGAGGGAGGGGAAAAGGCTACGGGGGTGGGACAAGGCTATGGAGAGGGAGGGGGACAAGGCTAGGGAGGGGAGGGGGGACAGGCTAGGAGGGGAGGGGACAATTGCTAGGGAGAGGGGAGGGAAAGGCTAGGGGGGGGGGGGGGGACAGGCTAGGAGAGGGGAGGGGGACAAGGCTAGGGAGGGGAGGGGGACCAAGGCTAGGAGGGGGAGGGGACAAGGCTAGGAGGGGGACAAGGCTAGGAGAGGGAGGGGGCAGCTAGGGGGGGGGGCGACGAAGGCATAGGGAGAGGAGGGGACAAGGCTAGGGAGGGGAGGGGACAAGCTAGGGAGGAGGGAGGGGACAAGGCGATAGGGAGAGGGGGACAAGGCTAGAGAAGGGACAAGGCTAGGAGAGGGGACAGGCTAGGGAATCGAGGGGACAAGGCTAGGAGGGGGGTCTGGGAACAGGCTAGGGGGGGTCTGGAACAAGCTAGGGGGTCTCGGCGACAAGGCTAGGACAAGTTAAGGGGTTCTGGGGGACAAGGCTAGGGGGTTCTCGGGACAAGCCTAGGGGGGTTGGGGGGTTCGGGGACAGGCTAGGTACAAGGGTTAAGGGGTTCTGGGGGACAAGGCTAGGTGGTTCTCCGGGGACCAAGGCTAGGGCAAGCTAGGGGAACAAGCTAGGCGGAACCAAGGCTAAGGACAAGGCTAGGTTCGTAGTCTGGGGGACAAGGCTAGCGTCTGTAGTCGTGGGGACAAGGCCTAGGGTCTGTAGTCTGGGGACAAGGCTAGGTCTGTAGTCTGGGGACAAAGGCAGGTCTGTAGTCTGGGGACCAAGGCTCAGGGTCTGTAGTCTGGGGACAAGGCTAGGTCTGTTAGTCTGGGACAAGGCTAGGGTCTGTTAGTTGGTGGACAAGGCTAGGGTCTGTAGTCTGGGGACAAGGCTAGGGTCTGTGTCTGGGGGACAGGCTAGGGTCTGTAGTCTGAGGACAAGCCAGGGTCTGTAGTCTGGGGGACAAGGCCAGCCGTATCGTGTAGTCTGGGGACAAGGCCAGCGTCTTATCTGGGGACAAGGCCGCGTCTGTTGTCTGGGGACAAGGCCAGCGTCTGTGTCTGGGGGACAAGGCCAGCGTCTTTAGTCTGGGGGACAAGGCCAGCGTCTTAGTCCTGGGGGACAAGGCCGCGTCTGTAGTCTGGGGAACAAGCTAGGTCTGTAGTCTGGGACAAGGCTGCGTATGTAGTCTGGGGGGACAAGGCTAGCGTCTGTTAGTCTGGGACAAGGCCCTAGCGCTGTAGTCTGGGGGACAAGGCTAGCGTCTGTAGTCTGGGGTTCAAGGCCTAGTGTCTGTAGTCTGGGGACAAGGCTAGGTCTGATAGTCTGGGACAAGGCTAGCGTCTGTAGTTGGGACAAGGCTAGCGTCTGTAGTCTGGGGGACAAGGGCTAGCGTCTGTAGTCTGGGGACAGGCTAGCGTCGGTAGTCTGGGGGACGAAGGCTAGCGTCTGTGTCTGGGGACAAGGCTAGCGGTCTGTAGTTCTGGGGGACAGGCAGCGTCTGTAGTCTGGGGGACAAGGCCAGCGTCATGTGTCATGGGGGAACAAGAGCTAGCGTCTGTAGTCTCTGGGACAAGCTAGCGTTCTGTAGTCTGGGTCTAAGTAGGGTCTGATATCTGGGGACAAGGCTAGCGTCTGTAGCGTTGTGGTCTGGGGTCAAGGATAGCTCTGTAGTCTGGGGTCAGGATAGGGCCTGTTCCACTATACAGCAACAGACAGTGGTGTCTGACCCCCCTCCTCCTCCCGGGTCTTTCACCCCTTCGCTATCTGTTGAGATAAAGTCACTCATAATTAGTCTGGCTCTGATTAATTATGGGAATGTGTGGCGTGGCTTTAAGAGCCCAGAGAGTTTAAACACACGGATTTTTTTTAAACTAACACAACAGCGAGAGCGTCGAACTTTTGATAAACTAGTCCGTCTCGCCGTAGCAACCAGAAACAGGAGCCCGGGGTTTACAAGATTTCTCTGCTGTTTTCAGACCTGCTTTTACACTAGCAGCCGATGTGACTCTGTGTATATTTACCAATGGGCTGTGCTGTGTGTGTGTTGTGTGTTGTACGTTGGCTCTGGTGTGTGGCTCTGTGCTGTGTACTTGTTGATGTGTGATGTTGTGTGTGAATTGTTGTATGTACGTTGGCTGTGTGTGTGTACGTGGCTGTGTATTGTGTAGTGTATGTATGTATGTATGTATGTATTATTGATGTATGTATGTTGTATGTATGTATGTGTGTGTGGTGTGTGTGTGTGTTAGTGTGTGTTTTGTGTGTGGTGTGGTGTTGTATGTATCGTTGGCTGTGGTTGTGTGTTGTGGTGTGTTGTTGGCTTGTTTGTTGTGTGTGTGTGTTGGCTTGTGTGTGTGTTGGCGTTTGTGTATGTATGTGTGTGTGTGTGTGTGTTGTGTGTGGTGTATGGGCTGTGTGGTGTATTGGCTGTGTGTGTGTGATGGCGTGTGTGTGTGTATTGGCTGTTTGTGTTGTGTTGCGTGTGTGGTGTGTGTGTGTGTGTGTGTGTGTGGTGTGTGTGTGTGTGGTGTGCTGTTGTGTGTGTGTGTGTGTAGTGTGTCTGACATCTGGTTTGAATAAAGCTCTCTCTCCAGTCAGATGTGGTTCCGCCCACCACTTCTCGTAACTTCCAGAACTCTTTCACTCTCACAGATAAAACTACGCTTTAACTCTTTCACTCTCACAGATAAAACTACGCTTTAACTCTTTCACTCTCACAGATAAAACTACGCTTTAACTCTTTAGGAGGACTCACAGATAAAACTACGTTTTAACTCTTYAGAGGACTCACAGATAAAACTACGCTTTAACTCTTTAGAGGACTCACAGATAAAACTACGCTTTAACTCTTTAGAGGACTCACAGATAAAACTACGCTTGAACTCCTTATTGGACTCACAGATAAAACTACGTTTTAACTCTTTAGAGGACTCACAGAACTCTTTCACTCTCACAAAATCTTTAGAGTCACTCATTGTTATTCTTGGATGCCACTATCTGCTCGGATGTTCATTTAGCTTTTTAAACAGTCTGTAGAACAACTGTCTTCAGGTTGTCATTTAACCTGAATGTATGGAGGTTAAGAAGACAGAGACAGACAGACAGAGAGAGACACAGAGAGAGAGAGAGAGAGAGAGAGAGAGAGAGAGAGAGAGAGAGAGACACAGAGACAGACAGACAGAGAGACAGACAGACAGAGACAGAGAGCGACAGAGAGAGAGCGACAGAGAGAGAGCGACAGAGAGAGAGCGACAGAGAGAGAGCGACAGAGAAAATGAGACAAATACATTATTTCTGAATGAGATTAAATCTATTTTATAAGAGAGACCTGGTCACTATGACAATAGTATGTCCAACCTGTGGACTGGTTACTATGACAACAGTATGTCCAAACTGTGGTCTGGTCACTATGACAACAGTCAACAGCATGTCCAACCTGTGGACTGGTCACTATGACAACAGCCAGTATGTCCAACCTGTGACTGCGTCCACTATAACAACAGTCAACAGTATGTCCAACCTGTGGTCTGGTCACTATGACAACAGCATGTTCCAACCTGGTGGTCTGGTCACTATACAACACATTCCAACCTTGGCTGGTCACTATGGACAACAGCCGTATGTCCAACCTCGTGGTCTGGTCACTATGACAACAGCATGTCGCACACCTGTGGTCTGGTCACTATAATAACAACAGTCAACAGTATGTCCAACCTGTGGTCTGGTCACTATAACAACAGTTCACAGTATGTCCAACTGTGGTTCTGGTCACTATGACAACAGTCAACAGTATGTCCAACCTGTGGTCTGGTCACTATAACAACAGTTCAACAGCATGTCCACCTGTGGTCTGGTCACTATAGACAACAGTCAACAGTATGTCCAACCTGTGGTCTGGTCACTATGACAACAGCAGTCCAACCTGTGCTGGTCCACTATAACAACAGTCAACAGTATGTCCCAACCTGTGGTCTGGTCACTATGACAACAGCATGTCCAACTGGGTCTGGTCACTATAACAAACAGTCAACAGTATGTCCAACCTGTGACTGGTCACTATGACAACAGATGTCCAACCTGTGGACTGCGCACTATAAACAACAGTATGTCCAACCTGTGGTCTGGTCACTATAAGCAACAGCAACAGTATGTCCAACCTGTGGTCTGGTCACTATGACAACAGTCAACAGCAGTCCAACCTGTGGTCTGGTCACTATAACAACAGTC